>NC_135372.1:76128317-76390817 GCF_049243985.1 Paroedura picta
CCTATGTCAATGAGCTATGGGCCCTTGCCCACATCCATGTTTGCTCTCAAATCTGTATATGAAAACCAGCAAATATCGCTGGAATGCTAAGAATCTGAGTAAATCCCGTCCTCAATCAGGCCTTCTTTACACATTGAAAATCCGGAGATTAAGATACATTGCATGTAGACCATTTCATCATAAGGCACATTTCATGGGGAAAGATTGAAATTGCATTTAAGTGGCTACTACTTCATGCATAAAATTGTTTGAACTGGCTGGTGGTGTGTTGTTTCTCCATATAGTAGGGTGACCAGATGTCCTGTTTTTTTTTTTTTTAACATCCTCTTTGGGACTCTTTTTTTAATGATAAAAATGTATTTTTCGTTGTTGGGAGGCTGAACCTATTTTGCCTTACAGTCTCCCAGTGAAGCTTCAGTTTTGCCACCAGCATTACTTCCTAGTATGTGTTTTGAATAGGACCTCCTATTTCATTATTGTGTGGAATTGGAATTTTCTTAGGCCTGTGGACTGTTTTGCTCCATGTCCTTGACTCTTTCCCTCCCTATAGCAATGGCATGTAGTCCCTTCCCACTGTGATTAAGTGCTGGGTCCTGGACATTCCTGGTTTTGCTCTTGTTAGCTGTGTAAAAGCAATGAATCATGAATGGAAATAGTTAACATGTTTTTTAGAGGGCTAGCAGAAAGTGAATTAGTTTGATGCAGTGCTTGGGTTCTCTACTAGAAGCTCTTGCCTGAGAGAGAACTGAAGACCTTGCTTTCTGCTCTGAATGCTTTGTGTTCATGAGCTCTTAGAGATTTAATCATCGTTTAAAGATTTAGAGATTTAATCATCATTCAAAGACTGTGTGGACTTGGTCACTCTAGTGATCTCTGGGATTTGGGTCTTTCCCTTGAAGTGTGAATTAATTTGCATGGGAGGATTTTGGCAATCTCATGTGCTGGAGAGAAGCTTTTTGGAATATCCAGATCAGCAAGACAGAAGGTTGAAGTAGTCTTGTTTTCATCACCATCAACAAGCCAAAGTAAATTTAGCTATGAACTTGAAATAAAATTTCCTTGCTTCAGTGCTGGCAGAAATGAAAATGAAGCAGAATGCACTACATGCAAGAGTTTTGTGCCTGTGGCAAACAAAGGAAGTAATGATTTAGAAACACATGTAGGCAGTGACAAATGCAAAATAAAAGTCCAGAGCTGTCTTAATACCCTAGTGTCAGTGAATTCTTTAGCAATCAAAATTAAAAAACAGAAGACAAAGTGAGGGAAATAATGCTCAATGTGAAAAAAACGTAACAGGGAAGATGGGAATTTTTTCTCTCTCAATCCAATCCATCCATATTGAAGACATTTTTTGCAAAAGATGTAGAAACGTATCAGTGGCACTTACATTCCTTTATGTCAAATTCCATACAAAAATATAAGTGGGGAATCAATTTTGGAGGTTTTTACTTTATTTCAGTCAGTTTGTTACATGTTGCAACATAGAATTGAATCCAGCTTCCTTTCACTGAAAACAAGAGATTTGCACCAAAGCAAAGAAAAGAAGACTGGAGAAAGAAGTTTGGTCTGTTTATGGAAGAAGCTTTTTACTTGTATGAAGTGTGCTTGGAATATCTGCAGAGATTGACAGTTTCTTCAAATGAGTTTGATTGTTTTCATTTGATGACTTTAACAAATACCCTTTCATTTGATTATGTACAGCATATCATAACATTTTTGAGAGATCAAGACATGATGGTGGATGATGTAAAGGATCAGTTCTGTAACCAGGAGACTTACTGAAAGTGCTTGAATAGTTGAAGACTTCCAAAGTGTGCCAGTTAGTGACAAATGGGTTAAATACTTTTAAAAGTGCTGCAGTACAGACTGTCATTCTGAGTTGCTTAAAATAGCACAATTTTTCTTGTGCATTCCAGGGCATAATGCAAATGTTGAGAGAATATTTAATGAAGGCCCAGTGGACAGATGAAAGGAACAGATTTACCACTGAAGCTATAAAAGGTGTTCTGTTACAGCGATATAGCCTACGTGTTCATGCCTTCAGTTCTACAAATACTTGCCTGAAGAACCAACTCTGATTAGGGTGATAAAATCTTCAAACCAGCATTCAGGTGCCACCATCATAGGTATATAGGTGCTGGTGCTGAAAACATAGAAGTGCTTAATGGCGGGGATTATTTGTTTACTGTTTTATTTCTTTCCCTCCTCAGTGCAAAATTGCTATTTCAATAAGAATAAACAGTTATATATATAAATCTATAATGAATAGTTTTCCAAACAAGCCCATCCCACTTTTATTTGCCAGAAAGAAATTCTTATTTGTCTGGGAATCTGAGGAAAAAGTTATCATTATTATTATTGTTATTGTTAGTATTGATTTATTGTATTTATAGTCCACCTTCCTCCTCAATGGAACTCAAGGTAGATTACATAAAACCCCCATAAAATCCCCAGTCCTTTAAAACTGGCAGAAAGAAAATACTCCAACGTGCCCCCCCCTGCAACTATCCACAAAGGGGTTCTATCAAAGATACAGCTAAGCTTGCGGGGGTGGGGCCAAAGATTTTAAACAGGTGCTAGTAGTCTTGCTTGGCGAAGATGGTAAAATGCCGTGCATGCTACTCCAGTGACCTGTGCCTCCATTGATAGGGAGAATCACCCCCAAATTAAACTGAGCCCGGCAAGGATAGGCAGACACACTTGAGTTTCAGTTGGCTGTGTTCTAACCATCCATCCAGTGTTGGTAAAAAGTGTGCTTTTTCTACCCTAGCAAGATATGGTCATTCTATCACATAGTTGCAAACCACTGACTAGAATATTTTGCTAGAATTACATCAACTGAAGGTGGTTGTTCCATTTAGCAAGTTTTAATTCAAGCATTCTTTGTTTTGGTAGTTGTTGGGAATGAGGCAGGCTTTGTTTGTAAGCTATGTTGTACAGCAGAAAGGTAGGCCTTTTTTAGTGTTTTCCAGTGTACCAAACCACAATTTTGAAGCTACTGTATTCTTTTGCTTGTTCAAAAATAGGTACAACCAGATCCCTTATGTGTAGCTTTCTACCATTTCTGTTTACCTCCACTCTTCATGAGACTATGCAACAATTTGATGTTTTTTACCATACTTCTTTAGTTTTTAAACTGTGGAACAGGCTAAGCTGTATTTGGTACAGTTAAGGGGTGATGGTGGATAGGAATTGAATTATTCTAACACAGTTCCACAACTTTGGTGATGACAGCAAAGAAGCAGCATTTTTCAGCCACCATTGCTTCCATGTGGCGTGGATCTGTGGAATTTTTCCAAATCGTTTGAAGCCTATTGGCTTCTGGGCTACTGGGGGAAGTGAACTGCTCTGCAGCTTGCTGTGACCATTTTGCTAAGCACTTTGAAAAGGAAAACCATATCTGTTCCAATGTGGACTCCATATTAGCAATGACAGGATGAAATGGTCTCAAGGTGCCAGTTTGCCCCATTTGTGTAGGATACTTTTCAGTTTGTCCAATCTGGAAATGTGGACAAGATTCTTGGGAATTCTAAGACATACAACCAGTTTCTACTACCCTTGTTCCTCCTGGCTGCTTAAATCTGTTGTAGAGCGGAACTAGCAGACTGGGTCCAGGTGACAGCAAATACCTACCTGGGAAAAGGAGTGATCCATCCCTGTCTTGAAGCTGTCAGTCGTGCATCTACGCTGGAACTTGGAGAGTACAGTAACTGCAGCCAAATCTCACATTCCATTCTTGAGCAAGATGATTGAACAAGTGTTTTTATTGGGGGGGGGGGTTTCAAGAATGTTTGAGTAAATAAGATTGTTTGGATCCATTCCAGTCTGGTTTCAGGTATGGTTAGGGAATGAAGTAGCCTTGGTTATACTGATAAATGTCCTAAACCAGGAGATGGACAGGAGGAGTGAGTCTCTTAGACCGCTGTTCCCCAACCACCGGGCTGCAGCCTGGTACCGAGCCATGGAGGCCTCAGTACTGGGCCGCAGTGGGGGGGAGGGAGGCGCCAGCACTGGCACGCCTCCCCACCTCCGCAGCGCACGCTCACTGCACCAGAAGCGCTTGGCCGCCTCCCAGTGCAGCGAGCACCGCGCTGCGGGGGGGCAAAACACGAGCACCAGCAGGCGTTTGCAGGCACCGGCACGCCAACGCTTGCGCCCCCCCCGGCAGCGTGCTCCTGGTGCACCCAGCGCCATGCTGTGGGGGACGGCACGCCTGCTGGTTTGCAGGTGCCTCCCTCTCCCCCCCTTCCAGTCCCCAGCCTGAAAAAGATTGGGGGCCGCTGTCTTAGACCATTTTATGGATCTTGATACCACAGATCATGGTATCCTTCTAGACCAACTTTCAAGGCTGACACTGCAAGGCACTGTTTTGTAGTGGTTTCAGACCTACCTCAAAGATAGATTTCAGAGTGTTGTGCTGGAGGACTCTGTACTTCAGGGTCTCTTAAGGTTCCATCTGGCCCCTCATGCTTTTTAACATAAAGACCATTTACGCACTGGGAACTTCAATTTCCCAGCTCCCGTGCAGGAGCACAAATCGTGGGTGGATGAGGCGCACCGGGCCAAAGGCTCCCCTGTGGATGCAGGAAATGGGGGGGGGGCAACCTGCCACGACCAAAACTCCAGCCTGCAGCCTGGCATGAAACCTCCAGCGTGTAAACAGTCATACAGAAAGCCACTGGGAAAAGTCATCTGCAGATTTGGGCAGAGTTGCCACCAGTGTGTTGATGACACTCTGCTCTATCTCATACTTCCAGCAGATACTGGGATGGCTGTGGAAACAATGAACAGGTGCCTTTTTGGTAATGGATGAGGGCTAAGAAGCTGAAACTTAAACCAACAAAGCTGAGGTGCTACTAGTGCAGGAAGATCTGACATGTGAATAGTGATCTCTCCTGATCTGGATGGAGTTGAACTCCACCTGAACAAACAGGTTTGTAGTTTGGGAGGACTGTTCTGTTGAGTAAACTGGTGGCATCAGGAGTGCCTTCTACCAACTTCTGCAGGTGAGGCATGCTGTATGCCATATGCTGGCTACATCTACATTAGAATCCTGCAATGGGCTATATGTGGGACTGTTCTGGAAAGCTGTCTGGAAGCTGTCTGGGATGCTGGTACAGATTGTAGTAGCCAGTGTGTTGACTGGAGTGGATTGTAGGGACCATATCACTCCAGTCATGTTTCATCTGCACTGGCTCCTATTTTAAGGGGTTGGTACTGACCTTTAAAGCCCTATATGGCTTGGGGACAGAATACATTAAAAATACCTTCTCCCATATGAACCTACCATCCACTCTGGTCATCTTCAAGACTATATTTTGGGCATCCCTGCCATCTGAGGCTAGATGGGTGGCAACCTAGAAAAGGGCCTTCTTAGTCATGGTACCCAAACTGTAGAACTCCCTCCACAGAAATATTTGGCTGTCTCCCTCTATCATTGTATTCCTTTTTAGCTTTCTTCCCTGTCTTTGTGTTTATGGAGGAAGTTTGTGTTTTAAATTACTTTTCACACACACAATACCTTTATTGGCATAAAGCAGATTAGCAAAATGAACAGAGATAGTCAGGATACAAAATTACTTAAATATTTTCTCTTTGTATTTTAAATGTTTCCTAATGTGTAAAACATTTTGTTTTAATGTTCATCATGTTGGGAAATCTTGAATTGGGCAAAGAAATGTTTTAAATAAATGAAAAACATGGCCCTGCAACCACAACTTCATGTTGACATGTACGAGAAGAAACGTAGCAATGAATGTGATAGTGGGAAGATGAAGGAATAAGCAAGGTTAAGGTAAACTCAACTTTTCTCTGTTCTCTTAGTGAACAGCAGCCGCTGCACAGGTGTCGAGGAGGGTCTGTTTGTATCATTTCAAGAGGCAAGAAAGGGCTACAGTAGTATGCTCTCCTGATGGAAGCCTGAAGGACCAGAGAACCATCACTGCTCAAACAACGGACGTTTATACCTTACTAGTAATCAAGCCCGCTGCAGCTAAATGCAGCGGGCGCTAGACGACGGAGCCTCGGCAGCCGTGCGGAGCGCAGCTGCCAGGGCTCCGTGTGTCAGGGGGCTGACGCTGCGAGAGGCGCTTTGTGCCTCTCGCAGCATCAGCCCGCCGGGCAGGGAGCCCCTGGCAGCTGCGCTCCGCGCGGCTGCCAGGGGCTCCCTTGACGGCGGCCCGACGCGTCGGGGGCGCTTTGCATTAAATGAACAGTAGTTCTACAAAGAAACCAATGGAATGCATTATAGACACTCAAAAACAATATTTTAAAAATGGAATAGCTGAAATTTCACTCTTTTATTTGGAGGGTTGGCAGCTCTGGTTTGAGAAATTCCTAAAGATATGGGGATGACTTTGGGGACCATGAAGTTTTTGAAGGTGAGGGGCCTTAGCAGAGTATATCCATCCTCTAAAACTGGCATTCTCCAGGGAAAATAATTTCTGTCATCTAGAGATCAGAAGAAGTTTATGGGTATATCCAGCTACCACCTAGTAGTTGGCCATCCTACTAATTAATCCATTTCCAGAAAAGGAAATTTGGCATGGCATAAAAGACAGTTTGAGCCTTCAGACCACACAGAAAATCAAACTGAAATTGGAAGTTTTCTAACAAAACACCTTCAGGGCACAAATGGTATTCTAACCGAAGATTCCAAAGGGTACAGGAAGAGGATGAGGATTCAAAAAGCCAAGTTAGACAAAGAGAGTCATCCCATTCTTCAAGATAACATATACAAAATTAGAGCAAAAAGGTGTGACATTTTACCCTTTTCATTTCTAAAAGGTCTGTAATGCATCCCACTGTTTTTTGTGGTAGTATCATTTGCTTAATGCCCATTCCAGTGTGTTCTGAAGGCATTTTGCTGGGAAAAGGTCAATAAAAATGTGAGAGTTGTGTGTTTTTTTCATGCCCAATCCAGCCTGTTCCAGAAGTATTTTGGCTGGGAAAGAGTACATAAAAGCATGAGCTTTTTGCATTTTCATTTCTAATATTTTAACATTTTATTGTATATTTTAAAATATTATATGTCCCCACAAGCGGTGACCACAGGAGCGGCAGCATGGAAGTCTAAAGTATAATAAATAAAATAAAAATAATATATTGTAATCGAGTGTCCACTCGATAACACTCCACTGGTTTTTGCAGGGAAATTGTTTTTTATGGCTGTTTCTGAGGCATTGTGGCCTGAAAAGGGTTAATAAAAGTGGCAGCGTTTTCTTTTCTAAAATGTCCTCGAGTGTCTGTAATGAATCCCAGGTTTAATTTGTTTTTGGTTCAGGGATGTTCCGGACTTATTTTGGCCTGGGAAAGATTAATAAAAGCGTCAGAGTAGCGCAAATATTGTTCCCAGGTTTTGTTTTTCCTTCCCCGGCACTATTGCTTGTCTCATGCCCGTTCTGGGGCATTCAGGAGGCAGGGAATGGCAACCAGATGCGCGAGAGCTCCACGGCTTTCCTGTCCCCTTCAGAGCCACATGAACTACGATTCCCAAGTTGCATTGCGAAACCCCCACAGCAATTTCCGGTGGCGCGTCGCTTCCGGCTCAGATCGGAACCTGGAGTCCGGATTCGATCCGGGCGCGAACATTCAAAAAGCAGGTAATGCCAATCCCCGCCTGGCAGCGCGGCGCGGCCTCGTTTCCAGGAGGCGCCCTTGCTCGCCACTCGGGACCCCCCGCCAGGGACTCTTCGTCCCGCACCTGGGGTGGGCCAGGGCGGCGCGGCGGAGCCCCCGGTCCGGCCGCGCCTCCGCCTGCTCCTCCTCCCCTCCGTCCCGCTCTCCTCCTCCACGCCGCCTGTTCTTTGTTACAGGCAGCCGCCGCCAGCTGCCGCGCGCGCTGTGGAGGGGTGAGGCGGGTCCGAAGCAAAACCCTGCGGAGCTGCTCCCGGATCCCCAGCCGTGGCCGAGCAGCCGGACGCCTCCCCAATGCGGCGCAGGGTGGCCGAGCGCATCTCCGCCACGCCGTCCCGCTCAGCCCGAGTCTCTGTCTCTCCGCCTGCACCCGCCACTGGGAGGGGCCGCTGTGTGCAGCCGGCTGAGGGGGGGCAGGAAGGAGGGCGCGCGAGAGAAAGCACGCGCACAATGGGGCACCCTGGGGCTGCTGGGGAAGGGAGGGCTCGGCTGGGGTTCGCGCAGCCCCGCTTAGTCCCGGGGCGGGCTGGCCGGGCCAGGTAGAGGACGGGGTTTGCCGGATTGCTCCTCTCTCGCTCGCGCCTCTTGCGCCGGGCAGGAAGCCCTCGGCAGCCGCGCTCTGCGCGGCTGGCGAGGGCTACCTTGAGGGCGGCCTGACGCGTCGGAGGCGCTTCGCACCTCCCGACGCGTCAGGCCGCCCTCAAGGAAGCAACTGCGAGCCGCGCTCTGCGCGGCTCGCAGTTACTTCCTTCAGCAGCCTAGGGATTGGCCCGACCGATGGTCTGTCAGGAGGAAGGGGCCAATCAGGCCCCTTCCTCATCACGGACAAAGCCCTCCGCCTGAGGGCTTAACGAATTATTTAATCCGCGGCGCCCGCGCCGCGGGCGTGTTAAGGATAGTGGAAGCTATGTGCATTTTTAGTGTGTTATGAAAAAAGTAATTGTATTATATTAGAAGTGAAAACATATTTTGCTTTCTTTCAGAGTTGAACATCACGTCCTCAACTCTGCTGAGGGGATGATGCCTGAATAATAAATGGTGGAATGGGAATGCCTTGAAAGAATATAATTTGATGGAAGTACCTATGTCACCATTTTTTCCATATAAGCCAAAAGCAGCAAACCACTTCATCATATATGCTATTCTTCACGTGAACATAGTTTGTTTTTTTTCTGCCATGATTTTGACAGTCACTTCATGTTCCTGTCAAGAAGACAACAATGACTTGCTATTTATTTTGTTAAATAAGAATGAACTATGGACATTACTTAATGGTGCATTTAGCATCAATAATGTGCACTGGACTTCATTCTAGTCTAAGGACTAGAACAAACAAAGGAAGAGGCAAAACGCAGTGACTTGACATTCAGTATTCTGTTCCATACTACTTTTTAAAAGCAAGAAGAGACTATAAACAAGGTTGTTTTACAGATGTACCAAGTTCCAGCTCATTCACTCTCTCCTGCCCTTGCATCAAGTACATCCTGTACTTTTGGCAACAAGTTGACTGGATATTTAAAAGCTGCAAACTGCTCTGAAAGTTTCACATAGTGGGTTATGGGCCATGTGTGTTTGATCAAAATTCAATTACTATACTGTGCCAGGCCTGGAAACCTATCATTGCAAGTTATGAAGTATGACGAAATAAGCTACTCTAATTGGTTCAGTATGGGGAGCAGTCTCAACCAACCTTGTTATGATAAATAGCTTCCTGTGTTAAAGGTTCTCTAGAGCTTAAGTATCTTGGCTTACCTCCTTCAACAGAATAGGAATATTGTTCCCTGGGAACACTTACATCATTGTCCTTCTTCCCTATCCATACTTAAACATTTGTAAAATTTTCATCTTGCTGTTCGTGACAGAAATAAACAATGGACATTGCTGTCATTTCCCTCCTTTCCCTTTTTGCCACTTCTTCCAGTCATAAAGCATCTTGACTCCAGGTAAAACAAAAGATTGTTTTAATATTTCAACACAACTACTGTTGCTGGCAATTTCACTTTGCTCAGCCACATTGCAACTTGGAATTTCTCTATTGTTATTAAAGTTCATAAGAGCAGAAAGATTATGCTATGGTTTTAAGCCTAGAGCTGCATTTGCTAAGTGTGTCATTGAAAGCATGAATGTCATGGGAGAGAATAGGTTTGGGGGCACATATTCCGAAGTAACGTCTGTGTTGTGTTCTATCTGTGCCTCAATAAATGCAGCAAAAGGCTAGAGTACAGGCAATTGTCTCATAGCTGCACGCATAGGGAGACAGTCAAAGCTCTATTGATACAGATGGCTTTCTCATGGTCCACTTTAGGCAAAGAATGTGAAGTATTAGCATTAGCTGATACTTTTGTGTAGGGTGAACTAAGGAAAATAGGACCCTGAAAAATGTCCTTTGGGACTGCTGAACTAAATCATGTAAATAGATTATGTTTCTCTTCATCTTGCGTAAATCACTATTACCTGTGCTGTTACCCAGTGACCATTTATTTTCTGAGCTCTGAAATAACTTGACCATTCTATCTAATGTCCTGTTTGACCTTCTAAGGGTTTGTATTTGATCTCCATTATTTGCTTGCAAGTGATTTCTAAATGCAGCCATACAAAATCAGCGGGAGGAAAACTTTATAAAATAAATGGAAGTGTGATTAAGATGAGAAATAAACCCTGTTTCAATTTTTGTAAGAGAGATGTGATCAAATACTTTGGGATGGATATGGAAGAGATCTGTAAAAATGTCCTTAAGCCCTAATGTTGCGCAGTGTGAGTTTATTTTATTATTTTCCTTGCAATAGCTGGTAGATGATAGTAATCATTTTATAGCTCTTAATAAAGTTCCACAAGAAGTAGCTTTACCTTTAAAAATAGAATGTGACTGCAGGCACTTATGCTAATCTCTCTTTTGGCAAATCAGCTTTTTTTTGTATTGAATCTCGCTTGATTGAATAGCACTGGAACTGCCAGAGTAAATGCTATTATCAATGTACAGTAATTAAGGAAATAGTCCTTGTCACTCGAACAGCATCCAGGCTGTGCCTGCTGTAATAAAGTTAAATGATAAAGAAATCTCTTTAAATAAAGTGCAGCTACTGGAGTGTGGTTACCTCTGAAATACAGTGGAACAATGCAGTGGAGAATTATCAGTGATGGGAAAATATGCCCACTGAACACAAGATGAATATAGAACTTTAGAACATGTAATTAGATAACATTAACCATTAATCATCTGATTTTTGAGCTGAAGAAGCATGCTTTAATTCTCCATTCCTAAAAACTGACAAGCTCAAAGCTTTGTCTTCCTTGCCCTTAAATAAGAAACATCTGATAGTCTTTCATATTTTGAAGCTTGTTCTTGCTTAACATGGGCAAGTGGGCTTAGCTCTAATTTTCAGTATACTGCTGTTGTGAAATCTCGAGTACTGGCCTGAACATTTTTAGGATGTCAGCTGTGATTTTAAAAAATCCATTTGTATGTTTTGACAGCAAAGTACAGTGCTACCATACATGGTCTTAATATGCCTGTGTTATGTCTTGTAATGAGATACAAAAGATATATTTTTTTGATAAATATGATGGGTGGGAAGACAAGGTACTGGCTCATTTTACAATCATGAGAGCAGAATGATCACAATGAATTTGGAATGCATATACCAATACTACCATGAACAAGTCCCTAATTGTGAGTAGTAATTTCATGAAGATGACTCAACCCATGGAGTTTAAAGAATTGACAAAGGAAGACATGGAATCATTGTCAAGAAATTTAGGATAATTAAATGTTCTTAATTTGAAGCAGCTGTTCTTAATTTGTTCTTAAATGTTCTTAATTTGAAGCAGTGCATCTGTAAAAATAAATTCCAGATAGCTGTTCTTTGAAGTGACAATGTCATAAAATCTCTGCTGAAACCTGCATCTTGGTGACACTGCTGCCAAGCTGATATACATTTTAAAAATGGGTGGTTCGGCAGGTTAAGGGATGTAGCAAGGGTCTGTGCTAATGGAAACTGGTGCTGTGAATTCTTATTCTGGGGTATAATGTCAAAGAAACTGAAAGGCCAAGTAAAATGTAATAACTGACACAAGCTGCAGCAGTTGCAACAAGACCAAAGTATCAGCACTGATACTGTGTCATAAACCGAAGTGCCAAACATGTTTTCCCACCCACTCCAATCATGGCCCCAAACAGGACCTTGAGAAAAACTGTCCATCTTGGTGCCTAGATGTTCCTAGTGTACCCCCCTGTTTAAAGCCTTTTTTGATTCCAGCACAATTAATTGCAAGCTTCTTGCAAACTTTTTGTAACAACTCTACAACTTCATTGTAGATCCATGTAAGGATTTCTAGTCTTCTAAAGTACTGCATTATTGCCAGAATCACATAAGAAGATAGGTGAATGTTTGAGCTGTGGTGGACACTGTGCCAATTCTTTGTTTTAGAAAACTTCCATAATGACCTTCAGTCTTGTACTTTGCAATCAAAGCAGGGATTAGCCTGTCCATTTAAAAAAAGAATTGCAATACAAACAGTGTGTTTTAAAGATGAGGCATGCCAAAGCTGAAAGCAGATGTAGTAGTAGTAACATAAGAGTACATTACTGCTTCAAGGACAAAGGAAACACTCATCCAATTAGAAGAGACATGAAGCAGTCTTCGTTCCTTCAGTAAAGAAAATTCTGGACAAAAGAATGTCAGTCTTAAGTTACAGTGACTGCTGTGAGATAGCTGTAAAGTCTAAAGTTTCGATACATTTTAGGCATGCAGAGCATTAATTTTCATATGGCTTCCCTGCCCAAGGGAAATGCTACAAACTATATGTAAAACACCCCAAAAGTCAACTAGACTCAGAGTTGCTACCTGGAATGCTACCAACCACGAGTAGCTCATTCTGCTGGGTGCAATAACAGAAGAAAGAACCTATCCTAGGCTGTAATAAACAATTTAACAATAAATGGAAATAGAAATGTCTTCTCTCTTCTTTTAATAGAACAACCAAAACGGCCTCCAGATTTAAACCATTTTCAAAGGTATTTTCATCAGTGGTTGTTTTTCCAACTTAGTGTTTGCTGGTGAAATCCTTCACTAGGATCTATTCTTCTTGACAGAATTGAAACAATATATATATTGGCCTTTGGCTCACAGGTATGGGGAAGTTTTAGTCAAAATTTATAAAGCAAATCAGTTCAGAACATATTGCTGTATGCCTTACTTCTGACATCACCACATTCTGTCAGCTCCTCTTGACTACTGAAATGGCCTGGGGAGTAGGGAACAGGAAGTGGTGACAGGCTGTGAAAGGGAAAGTTTCTGAACCCCACTTGCAACAAACATGATTGAACCAGAGTCACACTACGTTTATCCAGCAATATTTGCCGTGGTAGAGAAGCCCTGATTGGCCAAGGCTGCCCAGGCTGTAAGCTTTTCATAAAGGGGAAATCCTAATTTTCTCTCCCCAGAAGCTGCAGAAGCAATAACTTCTGTGGGTAGAGATCTGCCTCATGGGTTTTTTCCCCTCCCCCCTCTGTTGTTTTCAATCCTCTCTCCCTCCCTCTTCAAGAGAAAGAAAGAAAGAAAGAAGAGAAGAAAGAAAGAAAGAAAGAAAGAAAGAAAGAAAGAAAGAAAGAAAGAAAGAAAGAAAGAAAGAAAGAAAGAAAGAAAGAAAGAGGCTCCGTCTGGACTTGGCTTCCCCCTCCCCCTCTGAGACTCCCTGACCTTGTGCAGAACACTTTTTTGTTTCAGGGGGGGGGAGGACAACCAAGTTGAAATCGATCTGGATTCACCAGGATCCACACCGGAAAAAAAACAAATTAAATGCAGAATCAGCCCTGGAGTCCAGCTGCAATCCCAGGAGATCTCCAGCTACCACTTGAAGGTTGGTGCCATGTCTTCAGACCTTTTTTCCACTTCTGACTACCTGAAGGCTAGCAACCCAACACTTGTTTGCCTGAGTGGGGAGTGAGGGTAGCTTGCTGTGTGCAGGGGCAGAAGTGACAGCGCGCCATAACATAGTCATGTGGATCTATTTATCAGTTGTTTCTATTGCACCAACTCTGACCTCTAGTACCCATTGTCTCTTGGGCAGTTTCCAGAGCACAACTGGACATTTTCACAACAGAGCACATTTGCCATGGAATAGAACAGATAAATTAAGTTGACCTTTTACTATTTTAGCTAATTGTATTCAAAAACAAATAGCTCCAATGTGACTCTTCCTGAACTGACAGTAAACTCAGACACATGTAACTAATGGAATACTGAGAAGTCATGTCTGCTTTGTCTATGTGCCCCTACTGGTGAGTAGACCTTGGCTGTGAGATGAACAGTCATTCTACCTAGCCATGACATCATGAGTCAAGAATAATGACACCACAAAAGAGTCCGTATCCCAGACCCCTGAAGTGACCATAGCCCTCAGGTACTGATCTGAGGGATTTCTGCTTCACTATGCAACTGATATGCAACCCCAGGGTGCTTAAATACTCTGCTCATATTGCCGTTGCCAGCTGTGACCACCGGGACCTAATCAAGGCAACCAACCCAGCAAGGTCCTAGTGAATCATCCAAAATGACCCTCAGAATGCAGTAGGTTAAAAAAACAGACCAGAGCTAATTTATTTATTTTATTTACTTACTAATTATACTTGTAGGCTGCTGCCCACAGCTTGCAGTCTCGCGGCAGCTAGCAACAGGTAAAACATACAATAAAATACATTAAAACCCCCAGACCTCTAACCAAATAAAAGTTCCCTGCCCTGCTCCCTCCCCAGTCTGCCAAGTCACCAGGGCTGATGTTACAAGTAGGAGACTGGCAGACGAGCTCCATCTTGACCCAAAAAATCCTAATTGACTCAAGAGAGTGATGCACTCATGCCTACTCTGAATAGTTGTGTGAGTGGGTGCTCATTTTCCCACAGAAAGAGACAGGTGGTGTCACAGTCCTTGAAATAGGATACTCCCTCATCCTTGATTACTCTCCGCTCCCCAAAATTTAAAATATCCAGAATTTTACAGTCACTCTTCATAAATCTGGATGTTCATGATCATTTTATATGGAATATACTTATGATGCTTACTATTTATTTTCAAGATGGGTAGCCATATTAGTCTATCTGTAGCAGTAGAAAAGAGCAAGAGTCCAGTAGCACCTTAAACACTAACACCTGTGGCATCTTATGAACTTTTGTGAGTTACTGCTCACTTCTCTATTTCAGTGACTC
The DNA here is from genome assembly GCF_049243985.1 of Paroedura picta. Taxonomy (NCBI): domain Eukaryota; kingdom Metazoa; phylum Chordata; class Lepidosauria; order Squamata; family Gekkonidae; genus Paroedura; species Paroedura picta. The sequence goes on from NC_135372.1 coordinate 76,143,157, forward strand.
ATGAAAGGTAATGCCCCACCACAAAGTAGCTGTATAAGGAGCTACTGGACTCTTGCTCTTTTCTACTATTTATTTTCAATCCTTCTTAAACACCAAATTTTGTTTTTCACTGCCAAAGAACACAGAACTGGGGTTGCTGTTAAGTTTTCCGCAAGAGCTCTTCCTGGATAATTCAGACTCTGCAAACATATACAGGATGCTTGTCTAAATGCCTATCACTTTCCACGCGTTCTGTGACCCAGCCAACTGAGTTGTAGAGATCCCTTTGGAGCTCTTCACAGTCTGTTTGAGATTTCATCATCTTGAATTATTCAGTGTCACAGACAAAGTTGATTACACTACTATTCACCAGGAGTGTCCAAATGATTTGTGATAAGTAGAACTTACCTCAAAACAGGTTCTTAGAAGACTCAGCTCGTCACTAACACACACCTCCTTCGTACTATCTGCAACAAATAGCATCTTCTCATGTAAAGACCGTATTTAGATTTTGAAAACAAATTGTACACTGTGTAATGCAGAAAATGAACACCTTTTATATTCAAGTAAGAAGCCTGTATAATAGGGGACATTAATATAAGTGAGCTGTTACATCCTATCAACCTGCCCGTTATCCGAAGTATTCTGATCTAGTAACACATACCTGTATGAGAGAATCAGAGTTTGAAGGGACCTCCAGGTTCACCTAGTGCAACCCCTTGCACAATGCAGGGGCTGCACAGTGTTGTTGGCAAAGAGGCTGTTGTTGTTGGCAGAATTTAAATATGCAAGAATGTCAAGGACCAAGCTGCATAAAAGAATGGAAGTAATCAGTTCATAGTTATAGTCAAAGTGTAAAAGTAAATTAACATCTTTAACCTGTCCTATTAAATAAAAGGGTAAAGCCATTTGGGGAGGAGTTAGGGCGGACCCTGTCCAGGATAAAAGCTTTGCGGCTCCTGATTGGCCCCTCTGCATGTCCATCCAGAGCCAAGCAGCCAATGGGGAGGCACGCAAAGTGCCTTCCTATTGGCCCCTCACCAGGATAGACCAAAATTCCATTCACCCAGCCCAGTCTGGCTGCCAGTCTGCTCCTGACCACCACAGGGAGAGGAGGTCAGTAGGGCTGCCAAGGGGAATGAGAACAGAGGCTGTGCCAGCCCTCTTCGCCCCAAGGCTGTCCTAACTGCCATGTCGAACTGTAAATTGCCTCAGAACCCTGACAGAGCTGGCAGGATTCTATGATTCTATGAAACCACATAAGAGATCAATTAAAATACAGAGGACATTTGGCCTTTCTGGGGGATTGTTAAGAATGCAGGTTAGTACATGTAGTGAGACAAGAAACCACTGTCCTTGTTGAGTCCTGGGGATTCCATTGTTCTCAGTGCTTCATTTCAACAGGTTCTCTTTCTGTTCTGTTCCTGGAGTTCCTTTGTAATAAAACAGCTGCTTTAAGGTCAACTATTGAATGTACTGGAAGGTTGAAGTATTCCCCCACAGGTTTCTTAGTCTTGTGATTCCTAATATTAGGTTTGTGTCCATCTATTTATTTCTTTGTTTCTTTGTTTCTTTATTTATTTATTTCCCGCAACTCCCTAAGTGGCTCGTGATGGGTCACAATGTCTTAAAACCCCCATTAAAACTCCCATTAGAAGACTTAAAATCCATAGCAACATGGTGGAATAGAAAATCCCCTTCCTACCCCCATACTTAAGGGGGGGCGGAGAAGGAGGAAGTCAGCGATATTCAAAAGCCCGGGGGGGGGGGGGAGCAGTAGATGTACCTCACCGACCCCAGCCTCAACCATGGACCTGGCAGAAGAGCTCAGTTTTGCAGGCCCAGCAGAACGCTGAAAGATCCCGTGCCTCTCTGGGGCCGGGGATTTATTATTATTATTAATAAAAACGATAATCTTTATCCTAGTCCTATCTAAGTATAACAGAAAAAAGGTTTCATTCTTTGGCAGTATTGTATACTTTCACAGCTCTACTGTGGTGATCCTTCTTTTCCCAATTAAACTTTCAGTTTGCCAGTGACCTATTTCCTTGCATATGGCATATGAGGACATTCCTCTAGATTTTTCCAGAGGATGCTGATGAGTGCCAAATTCTTCTCACAGCCAATTCAAATTGTATTAAAATTTGTTTGGTTACTTTCTCTTTCTCAAGAACTTGCTTTCATTAATGGTACAGCAAAAGGAAATGACACACAGTGTATGTGACAAATGAAAAAGAATAAATTAATTTGGACAAGGTAGTGAAACAAGGAAACTTAACTTCTAGCATGTGTGTATAGCCCTTTAGAGAATTATTGATAGTCCCACATGAATTATGAATTCTACACTCATTGAAGGCTTAGTTGTTTGAATGGGAAATGCTTTGAGTGAGCTGTCCATTGAATGTAGTGCAATAATCTTTAAGGCCATCCGCGAGGCCTAGGTCCTGCATAGCTGAGGGACCACTTGTCTCCTTATGCTGGTTTGACTCTGTTGGCTGTCCCTGGCCCCATCAGATATGCCTGGCCTCAACCAGGGCCAGGGCCTTTTTGGTCCTGGCCCCGACCTGTTGGAATGAGCTTCCAGAAGAGCTGAGGGCTGTGATGGAACTATCACAGTTCTGCAGGGCCTGCAAGATGGAGCTTTTCTGCCAGGCATTTGGTTGAGGCCAGGCCAGGAAGATTGGATCCCTCCCTGTATAGGCTCTTTGTGCTGGACATATGGGCAGGAGTTACCCCCTCTCCTATTCTACAGGAGGAATCAGAAGATATGTGTATTTCGCATAGTTAGATTAGTAACTTTCCAAATAGTATTCTTCCTATTTCCTGACTGGCTCATTTGGAGACTTCTTGCTCCTTTGAGCATACTTCCTCCCTGCTTGATTCCAGAACTCAACAGACTTAATGATAAAGAAGAACAGTTAGACAGTTCAGGCCTCTTTCGCCTCACTTTCTGTCTAAAGTTGTTTCTCTTCTTAATACAGGCTTTCTCAAACAGGGTTTTGTGAACCCCTGGGGTTTCCTGATGGACCTGGAAGGGTTTCCCGAATGGAAGAATAAGAACAGTTGGTTCTTACATGCCACTTTTCTCTACCAGAAGGAATCTCAAAGTGGCTTACATTCACCATTCTCTTTCCTCTCCCCAAACAGAAAGCCTGTGAGGTAGGTGAGTCTGAGAGAGCTCTGATATTACTGCTTGGTCAGAACAGCTCTATCAGTGCCATGGTGAGCCCAAGGTCACCCAGCTAGCTGCATGTGGAGGAGGAGCAGGGAATCAAACCTGGCTCACCAGATTAGAAGTTAGTACTCCTAACCACTACAGCAAGCTGGGTGGCCATTAATTAATTTTAATATAATATTTTAAATTTGTTAAACATTTATTGGGTTATATGACCATATATGGTCATGTCAACCCACCCACCCCTCTCCCAAAATGACCAGTGATGGGCCTGGGGGGTGGCTGGGAAAGGGATGGGCCCCAGGTAAGCATATACACAGCTATGCTTCTCAACCCTATTCTGCATGATCTCACCACTTCTGGGGTTTCTCGAAGCCTGAATAATTTTTCAGAGGTTTCTCAGTGGTTAAAAAAGTTGAGAAAGGCTGTCTTAATAAAACTATTGTATTCTTCTAAGCAGTTTGTTGCTCTAGCCCTCTTTGCATATTTAAACTCTTCTAACCAAGTTCCCAGTTTGATTTTTCTGCAAACATGTGCTGATATTTCAAGAAACTGCTGTTAACAGTTTATCATTAACATTTATAACACAGTTTCTTATCATAGTACTAAAATACTAGAAATACTATGTAAAAACAAAATAATAAATTCAAACACAGTTATGAAATCCATAACATCATTACACTTGTGCAAACATTCACAGAGCAAAGGATACATAGTTACTGTTTACAAGGCACTCCTATCTCAGTTGAGAACAGGAAGCCACCAGAATCACCAATTCTCCAGGCAGGCAAAAAAACCAAAACAAAAAACAAAAAAAGATCCCTACAGCATCAGTTCAACTATCAAGAAAGCCATATAAGGGCTATGGCTCAATTGCAGAGCATCTGCTTCATCTGCAGAAGTCCCCAGGTTCAAACCCCAGCATCTCCAGGCAAGAAAGGTCAGGTGGGAGATGATATGAAAGAATTCTACTTGAGACCCTGAAGATTCACTGCTAGTCCAGGTTGAATATACTTTTACAGACCACTGGCCTGATTCAATATGAGGCAGCATTATGTGTTTGTATGTCCATCTTAACTTCCTACTGAATCATAGAATTGGAAGGGACCCCATGGGTCATCTAGTCCAACCCTATGCACTATGCAGGACACCCACAACCCTATCTCTCCTAGAAGGACAAGGTCCAAGGACAAGGTTTTCCAGCTCAACTTTGTGTACTAGAAGAAATATGTACAAGAAATCAGTAATCTAGATATACAGCACTATATCCACCTAGGGATTCAGAGGATAAAATCAATATCAATTGATGCCAGGAAAGTTTATTTCGAGGGGGGGCATATGTAGAATAACAGCAATGCAGGTGTATTGGGAGGACAAGCAAAATTTGTCTCTTCTGCCTCTTTCAGGTGCAGAGTTCTGCTGACAGAGGAGGAAGAAGGGAATTATTTCATCCTCTTCCACCTATCCACTGAAGCCTCCTGTGGATCCTACAACCAGGGAATAAGCTTTTCTAAAGCCACAAAGGACTACTGGAAGTGGAGGGAAGATGTTATGGGGGCATATTTATGGTGTTAATGACATTACTGGTAGGTACGATCAGTGCAGATGGTGGGCAAGGGGCGTTGTATTGGAATTTATCATTTTAATGTGCTTATTGTACTTCTAACACAGTGAACATTTTATTGCTGTAAACCACTTTGAGCCCAACATACAAGCCAAATAAATAAATAAAATTATTGGCAATGTGTTGACATGACATCTGGTCACAATCAGAAGTGACATCACTATGTTGCTCACTGGCCATGAGATGGCATATCAGGAAGACAGCATCTATCAGCCTTTACCCCCCCCCCATCCATTTTTTCCTGCTGCCAAATGAATGGCAGAGGGGAGGGCCCACTAGGAGCAGGAGTTCAGCTACTCCCAGTGGCCATATGGCAGCACTACCTGTAGATCAGCAAGCCTAGCTGGAGCCAATTATTTCACTGGGAACAGAGCTTAATCCAGATTGAGCGCAGATGAACAAGAATAGGAGAAATATGTTTACATATAATTTTCCCTCCACACTAAATGATGGGCCACAGAATTCTTCTGTCTTCAAGTGCAGCCTTTCACACAGCATGCCACAGGAGCCCAAGCAAAGGTGACAACTGCCACCTGAGCATCAAGCAGCAAAGCTGAGTTCAGGAGTGGTGACGGCCACTGTTGGATTTAAAAGAGGGCCACTATAGATGGATTTAAAAGAGGGTTTGACAGATGTGTGGCCCTGGTGGCCAAGTGGGGCCTTCAAGTTCACAAGCAGAATGCTTTGAAGCAGTCAGCAGGAAACAGTAATGCTGGAGCAGATGGATCATGGGTCTATCAGCACAGCTACTCTGTTCACTCCTAGGCCATAACTGGAGCTTAACATGACATCTATGTTAAGGGAACTGGAATAAGTACACTGATTTTGCATTCTACTTTTTGTGGATTAATGGCATACACAGAGATGTGATGTCATTTAAGTCAGTGTCTTTATCAGTGCAGATGAAATGCTTAGAATTTCACAAAGTATATTTGGGGCCAAGCAGAAGCTACAAATCCAGTCTTAAAACTTCAGCCACTTCTTCATTGTGGTTCTGTGTGATCTGAATGCGTGTAACAAGACCTGTTTCCAGCCTACTATATAGCTGCTAAAGTCTTTGATGCATAGCCACACAGCGGACTCTTTGGTTCAGGAGGTTAAAAGTTATTAACTGAAAATCAATTGAAATAAAAAAAAAGAGTGGCCTGTTTGCCGCAATGCACAATTCACTCCCCACACTCAGCTTCTTCCTGCATTGCAGGCAAAATAAAGCGGCAGCATGTGGGGAGAGCCAGATGATTGAAAAGAAGGCAAAAATATAGTGCCGCTTATAAATGGCCTGAAGGAGATCAAAAATATTTGGGCAATCACCAGTTCCAAAAAAGGCTATTTAGAGAAGGTTAAAACTAGCAGGGAGCTGAACTGAAAAGCATGACAGGAAGTGGGGTAAGCAGGCTGAGATAATGGTGAATTGACTGTAAAAGAAAATAAAAACTGTAATAGTGTGGCCAGGTCTAATTATATACTAAAATTCTAAAATATAATATGGCCAACAGTTAAAATGGTATGTGCGCTCATATAGTAACTAATGAAAACCTGAAGCAAATACACCTGAGGCCAGAAGGAAAAGCGGCAGCAGTCAGGCACCCATCTGTTGTGCCGGGACTCAGAGGTTTCACTAAGAACTACTTCCCTGAGCACCTTTTATTTTATTTTTTAATATCCATATTTCAAAGTGCAGTAAGATTCTTTGGGGAGCTAATTTTTAGCTGGAAAGGGGGGGCGGGACTTGTACTTTAACATCATTATTATAGCAAAACCAGAGTAGAAACTAAGCAAGTTTCAAATTGACCCATGTGCAGAACAGGGGTGGTGGAGGAGTTTTTTTTAGAATTCCTATCAACTGCCATCTTGTTAATTGCTAATTGTATTAAGGGGTGTTTTTAGGGGTTTAACTGTGTTTTTATCATTTTATTGTAAACCGCTGGAAGTGAACCGAGACTGGCTGTATAGAAATCAATCAATCAATCAATCAATCAATCAATCAATCAATCAATCAAATATTGAAGGCTGGAAGAAAGAATACAGGAAGGAAAAGCCATAAATATCATGAAATACATTCTAACATCTCTGTCTTTTGTAAAGTTTTGGAATTTTAATAAAGACAGAGATGTTATTTAATGATATTTAATGTATTTAATGATATTTAAGGCTTTTCCTTCCTGTCTTCTGAGTTCTTATGTATTTATCATATATCCATTCCATATGATCATAAGCAGCATTCCTATTTTTGAAATATTTATCGCCCACTCTCTTACAGTCCTGAAACTAAGTGGGAGAAAATGCTTCAAAACTCTGGAGTGAAGTAAAGTCACATAAGGGGGTCAGGGATAAATTCTTCTCATCTTTATGCTCCATTAAAAAAACAGACCCCATGTCGCCAGTAGACTTCATATGTGAACAGTCACTCATTGGTTGGATTCCTATATTATACAGTTTTTGTGTTCAAACAACCTGCTTTCTTGAGTTGCCAAATGTCTGTGTCTGTCCACCATGTGAGAATTTTGATTATGTATAAAACAAGGATATTTCCTCCCATCTCCTCTAATTTGTCAGAAAGGACCCTGTATGACAGAGTCCCTGAAAATTTTATCCCACTTGTGTGGAAAACAAAGGAAAAAGTACACCTGGAAATTTTTTTTGCATTGAAAGGAAACAAAGAAAATTAATTTTAAAAATATTAAAGCTAGAATGAACCAGGAAAAAAAAGTGCATCCCTTCTTACTCTGTTGTGTTAATTGTGCACACAAATCTCCTTTGTGACTCAGCTGTTGCAAATAGGAACCATATTCTCCTCCAAAGCTTTGGTTAAAAAAAAGTTTTCATGTATATTCAAGTAGATCTATTCTATGATATTCCTTAAAGGATACTGAAGCAAAGGTACTTGGGAAAAAATCCATGCATTATATACAATGCATAGGAAAATAAGAAAAGGAATTGTGTGACTTCTCGTTCCCTCCAGGCAAAAGGCCTTGTTTTCTCCAAAACAAGTCTGGGAAACATGGTCTCTCTGCAATAAACGATGCATCTCTGGGGAAATAATTCTATTTAACTTTGTGCATACTTCATGCTCCATTCTGGTCTTCTCCCTCCCATACAGGATTGCACATATAATGTTACAAAATATTGCACTTTATAGTTTTCTTTACAAAGGGCCTGTCCACAGAGAAGTTAGAAAGATGGCTTGTAAAATTGCAGTGGTCCACTAGATGGCAGCAGATTAACTCTTCAGATGCCAGAGTCCTTATTGAAAAGTTCCTAAATGGCCAAGGAACAGAGTTGAACTGAATGAATTGTTGAGGGGCCTAGAAGTAGACTCTTTTCATTTCATTTTGAATGTGCTGCTTCCAAGCCAAGGCAACCGCCAACAGAGCAAAGGCGTCCCTGTTGCTTCTCTTCTGAAGCAGCCAGAGTTGAGGAGTCCTTCAGAGGCAAGTAGTAAAGCTCTCCTGGTGCTCTCTCAACACACTCAAAAGCTCATTCTTCCTCGCAAAAATATTTGAACCCAAAGTAGAGCTTTCCCCCCCAGAAACTCCTTTTTAAACTGATATAGCTAAGTTTCTTATATTTTAATATTTTACATACTGAATACATTTTAATATCTGGGTTAAAACATTACCAGCTGTGAGAATATAGGAGCAGCCCTGCTTGATCAGACCAGAGGTTTATCTAGTTATACAAGACTAGCTTCAAAGCCTGTTCCTAAGAATGGGCCTTGAAAGGGCCTTCTCCCCTGGCCCCTGGCCAGGCAGCTGAAGGTGGCTTTGGGCTATAGCTCACAGCCAGATGAAGTGGGGCGGGTGGGGGCTGGGCAGCTCGTTAGCATGGCCGGGACAGAGCAAGTCAGCAGGCCCAGCCTAGCAGCCCTCCACCACAGCCCTTTGCCCAGGGCCCTCTCCCCTTACCTGCTGCTGGCTCCAGGCACTGAGTTGTCTGAGAGCAAAGAGGCTAGAGTCCAGGGACCGAGGGTGGGAGCTGCAGGGGCAGGGCCAATCAGGGCACAGCTGGCTGCACCCTGATTGGCCCTATTCTAACTTGGACAGCTGGACACGTCCCACCCCCTAGGCTGTTTCATAAATATATAGAGGAAGAACAATGGATAAGGATATCCAATCAGATACCCCTGCAAGAAGGACACAGGATCCAAGCCCCCTGCCTCCAAAAAATGGAGGTTCCATTAAGTCTTCCATGAGAGTTCAATCCTCCATGAATTAATCTAAATATGTTTTTAAAGCCATGAACTATAAATAAATAAAATAAATCCAAAGGTTTAATTATACATTAATGGAAGTAATAGATCATGCCTTGGGCCCTTTGACTAATTTAACCAATAAGTCTCCTGCCTTGGAACAGCATAACCTCTGTTACCATCATCTCCATTTCAATGCAATATATTTCAGCCACTGCATGATACAGTTTCTAATTTGGGTCCTTTGTGGCAATTATAGTGTTAGGGACATAAAGAGGATGGGTTTGGTAGTTAAAATAGTAAGAGCTCAAACCAACATCTCCTGTGAAGGAAGATATTTAGAAAATCTCATGCATTTGCAGTTGGGTTGCATTTGAATTCAAATTATTACCACATTTAAGAACTTGACAAAAAGGCTGTCAAACCTTTGTTAATTAATTCATAATTCACACTTATAATTTAATAAATCATGGATTGTGACCAATGAATATGAATTGTATCATTTGCAAGTCATATATAGAAAGACTGCAATTAATGATTTGAAGTTTTGTAATTTCAACAATTGAACGTTTGATCCTGTGAGCTGCTGAGCTGGTAAATAAATGTTTAGGATGGAATACAGCAACTGGTGTCTCAAGCACAATGTTTTGATCTTGGTGTTACTTCATGTCTGCACAGCAGCATGTGTTGGCTCTACTTTGCTGTCCAGAGCCACCAAATGCCTCTATGCCATGTGTGGAAGTGCTGTCAAACAAAACAGTTTGTGGTGAAAACAAGATACAGGCAGGAGGAGAGCCAATCCACCTTATGCAGCATACTAAAGGCATTTTTGGCAATCAGAGAACCATCTGCATTGAAACAGCACTATGAACTGATATTTGGAAAAAAAGCCTTTATGGAAGGGGCAGTCATGGGTGTCCACAAATTTCTGCTCAGGATGAGAGAAGATATACTCTATTATAATTTTTAGAATAACATTCAAAGACAAGCACATGGTATGGCTCTGCTCTGGGGGTACATTCTAACTTGGAAATTCTTGTAATTTTATACCCTTTGAACTTGGGTATGAAGTTTGGTGAAAGTGGATGATGGATCTTTGGCATCTAGTCCTGCACCTCTCCTTCACACATTTGATAATACTTGATTGCTGAGACAGCTTTGTACAAACAACAAATCAAAAAACTGCCAGTCTCACCTTAATGCATGGCTTTACAATAAACACAGGTGCTTTTCTGAACTAAAGAAGGTGGTGGTGGAGGAGAAAAGATAGGATGTTCCTTGCCAGCTGGCACTATACTGTACTATTTTCCTTCAACTTGCAAAATTCTATCCACAGAATTAGAAAACATGTTGTTGGGTCAAGAAGACAAGGTTAGAGCTGATGGCAGTAGGTATAGGCTTTGTCCTAGTAGTTAAAATACCTCTGTCCATATCTGGCTTCTGCCCACCACCCATTTCTACATGACTTTCTTTACACAATATCTGTGCATGCCTATAGGTAATGGGTTACTTGTTAGGTGATTAACCCTCTATATTTACATTACTTTTAATATTTTTCTACAAACCCAGGGATTGCCCCCAATTTGCAGAAACATACCCCAGCCTTAGTTCTCTCCTCCCTTTGCAGATTTTTAAAAAATTCCTGTTAGTCAGACTACTCATTTTTGCTAGATTAATGAGTATTTGTCGGGAATGGTTTTTAAAAAATAAGAATGAGACCATAGTTGCTAGTTAGCTTTTCATGGAAATATTGTGGAAAATTAGGGCATTTCCGCACATGGAAAATAATTTTTACACCAGCATAATGACATAGCGCTAAATATTATTGCACCTCTGGCCATTCATCACCTTCTTGCTGTCTTGCTTTTGTCTGCTGTCTTTTCGCACTTCTTACATTCCACATTGCCTGCTGGAAATGGCGGAAGAGAGCAACATGCTTTACATGTGATTCTCTTCCACCTGTCAAGCAATCATGGGAACCAATCTCCTTTCTCAATAGAATCATAGAATCATAGAATAATAGGGTTGGAAGGTACCTAGTCATCTAGTTCAACCCCCTGCCCTATGCAGGACACTCACAATCCTATTACTCATCCACTGTAACCTGTCATCTCCTTGAACCTTCACAGAAATCATGCCTTCCATCAGATGCCTATCCAGCCTCTGTTTAAAAATTTCCAAAGATGGAGAACCCACCACCTCCTGAGGAAGCCTGATCCACTGAGAAACCGCTCTGTCAGGAACTTCTTCCTGATGTTTAGACGGAATTTCTTTTGAATTAATTTCATCCCATTGGTTCTGGTCTGTCCCTCTAGGGCAAGAGAGAACAACTCTGCTCCATCCTCTACCTGGCAGCCTTTTAAATACCTGAAAATGGTTATAAGATCCCCTCTTGTCTCCTCTCCAGGCTAAACAGACCAATGTTTTAAAGGCCCGCAATGCCCACTAATTTTTTTTATCCAGTACTTTCCCCTTGGAATGCCTGTGTATCTAATCATAGATAAAGGTAAAGGTAAAGGTATCCCCTGTGCAAGCACCGAGTCATGTCTGACCCTTGGGGTGACGCCCTCTAGCGTTTTCATGGCAGACTCAATACGGGGTGGTTTGCCAGTGCCTTCCCCAGTCATTACCGTTTACCCCCCAGCAAGCTGGGTACTCATTTTACCGACCTCGGAAGGATGGAAGGCTGAGTCAACCTTGAGCCGGCTGCTGGGATTGAACTCCCAGCCTTATGGGCAAAGCTTTCAGACGGCTGCCTTACCACTCTGCGCCACAAGAGGCTCGATCATAGATGCATAGTGCTTTTTGAATGCCACCCCTTATGGAATCACAAGTCTTGATACTTAAAAAAAGTAATCTCATTCCTGATTTTTTTTGAGGGGGGGGGGACTTTAGAGAGGCATGCTTTGTATCACAGCTTTGGGAAAAATATTTTTGGCTTTGCCTGCACACTTGTATGCCTATTTGTTGCTCCAGGCAGTTCTCTTAAGAAAAAATCCTGTTCCTGGTAGAAGGGAGAGGGAGGCGGGTGCAAGGGTGGGACATTAGAGGCAGAGATAGCATTTCTTTGCCTACATACATTTCTTTTGCTGGTGGCCTGCTGGTTGCTTTCCTGTAGCTCATCCTTTTTTAGGCTGGGGAATACACTTTATGTGATTCTCCAACTAGCACTTTGAGACGGAGGATGTAGTGAGCAGTTTGCTGCCTGGATGCTGGATGTTGGCGACGTCAAGCGGAGTGGCCGGAATATAACAACTACCTACATTTCACTACATTTAATGGGTGTAGAATGGCCCTTACTTTTAAAAAATAAATCTCAAAATTTTACTATCTATGGAAAATCAATTTTCCAATTTACCCATGACCTTTATATGTATGTTCCACATAGATCTACTCACATGCTCCCATGTTTACATTATTCCTAGAATTTTAACAAGATATGAATGTATGCACATGAGCTCCTTTATTGAGAAGCCTGCATGAAAGTCTAAGACTCACTTTTGCTTCCTACTCTATGTAATAACAGTGTATGAAAAAAAAACCCTATGGAAGAAAGCATCCAACTTTCCTGAGACTCTAGCAAAAGAGAACAACAATAAACAACACTGGTTATTTTTTCAGCTGATTCATGTAGCACTCTTGAGTAATTGCCATACTAAATGAACACTGAGATTACAAAATTGACCTACTTCTGAGTGTTTTGTGTGTTTGACCTTTTATCTGTTGATGTCTTCTTTATATTACTTAGCTTCTTCCAGAATAAATTGGGGGTCTGTATTGTGGCTCTTTCACATCTATTCAGATCGCAATGGAAGATGTGTTCCGGCCTTTACTGCTGCTGGAGTACAAGGGAACCATTTGACAGTACTGTAATGCAGCTACCTTCCATAGCACATAGTTCATTCCCTACAGGTTTGATTAAAAGCCCTCACAGTGTGCTTAGGGCAACAATCATTTCCTTTCCAGACCCATTGTTCTATACTGATGTAGAAATAAACATTCTGTACCCAACATTCTGTTTTCTATAAGGATATGGAAACCCATTTCTCCATAGCAGGGCAAAAACTCTAAGATCAGAATAGGGTTTCATTTTATTAAATATTTTTGTGGTACTGCTGTACTTTGTGAAATTATTCTCGCTCTTCCTGACCTTTTCCAAAGCTCAACGTGTGGTTTCAGTGGCTTCAGCTGTAATAGCTCCAAATGGTATGCATGTGATATTAGTTAGTTTGAGAATCTGGTTTCAATTTCAATCACTTTGGGCTGTAGTTTTTCTGTGACTCATTTGTCACAAAACACTGACACGTTGTTGAAAGTATGCCATCTTTCCCATTGTTTATATGCAAGTGCTGAGACTACAATGATTTATTTATGTTTTAATTAAAATTTGGTGAATAGGCTAGTGATATTTTTTAGCATGCCATTTCTAATTTGTTGCCTCAAGGAAAAAAATCAATAACCTTATACCATTTATATTTTTATAGTTACCTCAGGCATTTGTAATGCAAACCTGCCATTCACCTGCATTCATACCCAGTGAATAGCAACCCACTCAGAATAAATCTTAACAAGGGGAAGAGGTTCTATATTTCCAAGTCACTTCCATTCAGTCTGAGTAGAGAAAGATGTAACACCTTTCCTCCTCTTGTCAAGGTGCATGTCTAAAATTAATACAGCAAGTAAATGGAAGTTTTACAACACCTGACTGAATCCTTAACAGATGCTTAGAATTTTAATAATTTAAATCCATTGATCCCCCACCCCCACCTGACATGTAGTATGTCGGTCTGAAAATATAACCTCTCTAGAATTAACGTGTGAAATGCTCATTTTTTCAATACCAAAAGAATGTGTTCCATTCAGTGATGGATCATAAATTATTAGTAAAAATGGGTGGTTTTAATATATTTAATTGTAAATGCAATTAAGTAATCATAAAAGAAGCAAGATGAGGCAGGGATATGGAAATGAAGGTGCAGATATTCGCTGTGGCAAACCGTGACCCAATACATTTACAGGACAGGAGTATCTTGAATCTTAAAGTTGCGATTTAGAGCTGTTTAGAACTATTTTTACTGGCTTTTTAAAAAAGCATCTCAGTTTGATGAACTATAGCATGTACATGTGTTAGGAAGAAGTGTTGGCAGTAATCGAGGGAGGAAAGTTGACATTTGATAAAGTACCTATTGCCCCCTACTCATTTCTAGACATGACTAGTTCTGTGCCTCCTCTCAAAACAGTCATTAAGGACATAGGCTTAAACACTATGCAGGGGTAGTCAAACTGCGGCCCTCCAGATGTCCATGGACTACAATGCTCATGAGCCCCTGCCAGCGAATGCTGACAGGGGCTCATGGGAATTGTAGTCCATGGACATCTGGAGGGCTGCAGTTTGACTATTGTATTGCTTATTTTTTTTCCCAATCAAATCAGCATTGGGCTTATTTAGTTCCTGAACTTGGCTTCATTAACAAAATGAGTGAAAATGAGTGAATTCTTTTAAAGTATATATAGAGTACATTTCTCTTACCACTAATAATCACAAGTTCCAGTCATAGAGTATAGGAGATAATTGAAATTGATAGTATCTGTGATTTACAGGCAGGCTGCAGTCCCAGCATGTCTTGCTTTGGAAACATATCATGAGACACATGTAAAATGTTCCTGCTGATGCTATACCATTGCTAGACTTTGACTTTTTTACATGTAGGATATTTAATACTTTCCTAAAGTAATAGTAACGTGCTCTATATGTATTTAGTCCAAATGTATGCATGCAAGTACATCATATGCTTTTTTCAGTGAACAGTGTACCATAAATTCTTTTAAAGTTTGGTTAGGACTTTTAGGTTGGAAAAAATTAAGCTGTGGCCTGAAATTCTTATCCAGACATTTCAATATGGAATTTAGTGATACATCTAAGAATCTAAATCAGTTAAACTAAGCGCCAAACTGAACAGAGATTTATTATGGAATCTGCATACAACATAATTTACCTGGAATCTACCTAACTTGAATGTAGATAATAGTGGCTCTGCTCTAAGGCCTAATGAGGTAAAATGCTTTACTAGAAAAACATTATCCTGACCTTTAGTGCAGCAATGACTACAGTCCTTACATACTTCTTCTTGTACTTTAATCCTGTTCCAGCTTTACTTCCCATGTGTGGATGAGATATGCTAGCTGAAGAAGTTTGTCATGTATTTATTATTTGATTTTTAGCCCACCGCTCCCATGTGTGGCTCATGGTGGGTAACAAGGTCGCCCCAAAAAACTCCCAATAAAATAAGCCATAAAACCTCAGCATGCCTGGCAGCTAAAACCCTCCCTCCCTTCTCCCATACAACAACATCCTGCCTCAAGGGTAGTGAGGAGTGGGCCGATGACCTGGCCCAGCCTGGGGAAGGACCCTTGATCTTACTCACCCTGGCCTCAACCAAAGACTTGGCAGAAGAGCTCTGTTTTACAGGCCCTGTGGAACTCTGACAGGGCCCTCAGCATTCCTGGAAGCTCTTTTCACCAGGTTGGGGCCAGGACCAAAAAGGCCTTGGCCTGGGTTGAGGCCAGGCGCACTTCCCTCAGGCCGGTGATCTCCCATAGATTAGCTCCCTCAAAATGAAGAGCCCTGCGGATGGAATAAGGAGGTAAATGGCCCCTCAAGGACCGTTTATGCACTGGAAGTTTCATGCCAGGCTGCAGGCTGGAGTTTAAGTCATGGCACCTCTTCCTGCACTCACAAGGGGGAGCATTTGGCCCAGTGTGCCTCATCCATCCCTGATTTGTGCTCCTTCACAGGAGCTGGGACAGTGAAGTTCCCAGTGCATAAATGGTCAAGTAGGTGGGGCCCAAATGGCAGATGGCCTTAAAGGCCAATACCAAAAATTTGAACTTGATCCGGGCTTCAACCAGCAACCAGTGCAGCTTCCTCAGCACCAACTGGATATGGGCTCTCCAAGATATGCCCGTAAGGGCCCTAGAAGTTGCGATCTGTACTAGCTGCAATTTATGTAACAAGGTCAAGGCCCCCATAGAGCGAGTTACAGAAGTCCAGTGTAGAGGAGACCGTTGCATGAATTACTGTAGCTAAGTAATCCGAGGACAGTTAGGGCACTAGTAGCCTCGCCTGGTGTAGATGGAAAAATGCCATGTGGGCTACTTCTATTACCTGGGCCTCCATTGATAGGAAGGCATCTAGAATCACCCCCAGGTTCCTGGCCGAGGGCGAGGTGTTAAGCTTCACCCCAGCCAAGGTGAATAGATGCTCTTACTGATCTGCTGCCTTCCTGCCCAGCCACAGGACCTCTGTCTTTGAGGGGTTGCGTTTCAGCCAACTCTGCTCCAACCATCCAGTCATGGATTCCAAACATTTGGCTAGTGTATCTGGGGGTAGTCTGGGCAGCTGTTCATGAGGCTATAGAGCTGGGTGTCATCTGCATGCATTCTAAACTTCCATTTGTATTGCAAAAGTTTCTTTAGATGATTTATAACTATGTCATTATCATGCTCTGACTGAGGAGGTGGCAGGCATTCCATTTCCACAGAGATAGGATTCTCTGATAAACACTTGCTCCTCTCTAAAATACAACAGCTGGAATAAGTCTTTACATGAGGTGATTCAGTGTAAAGGACAAGTGGAGTTATGCATTTTTAGATTTACTGAATCATCCTGAACTCTCCCCCCCCCCCCCGAATCAGCTATTTCAACTCCACATTGCAACAGACATAGGCACTGGGATATATTCTCTGACATATTGCTACCCATGCATTTTCTTTCCTTGCTTGGCTTTCTCTCTTCATCTCAAATTTAAAAGATAGGCCTTGAATTTCCCGGCTGAGAGAGGACAGATTTCAATCCATATAGTTCACCAGCCTTTGATTGCTGAGGAAAATTGTTTTCTAATGTTCTATGGATGATAAAAGTGTCATTTTTCCTGAGATTAATTTCAGGGGCAGGGGCAAAAATTGTGTGTGTGTGCATACACATATTCTATATCCTGTACTAATATACATTGGCCATCTTGATGGCTACCTGAGGCAAAAGCTTCACAGTTGCAGTAACTGAAAAGAACAATATGCAGTGGGTACAATCCAGCCCCCCCCCCCCAGATCATGGCTTCATATTCTGTTTTAAAGACCAATTTTTTTTTAATTTGCCATAATTTCTTGCAGAGTGATTTGGAGCACTGCTTCCTATGGATGGGAGTAGCAGAACTAAGGATCATGTTTGACTGTTTTTTATATTTTTTAAATGGCGGCCATTTCTCTGAATAAAAAATACAATCACCACCACTGAGATCCTGTCTACTTTACCCCCCCCCCAACAAAATCTGGATTGCTGATGAAGAAGGAAAAGGAGAAGAGAAGCAAGAGAACAGTAACAGATAAAGAAAGAATAAAGTAAAAAAAGAGGGAAGGGAAGGGGAAGGGGAAGGGGAAGGGGAAGGGGAAGGGGAAGGGGAAGGGGAAGGGAAGGGAAGGGAAGGGAAGGGAAGGGAAGGGAAGGGAAGGGAAGGGAAGGGAAGGGAAGGGAAGACACTGACTTGAAGGCTGCATCCATGTCCCTGGCTCTCAGCCATGACCCAGGGTGGTTCTCAATGCTTGAATGGACCTGGACTTTACTCTCCACTGCTGGCCAGCATGCAGAGTAGACACAGGACCCTGCTCAACCGCTGTGAGCACTGTGGTGATAATGTGATGCTCTGACTTGGCTGGTTTGGGTCTAGGGGGATGTGAGGGTGAGAGACTCTACCTGGTTGCTCCTCCCATGGTGAGGGCAATGCGGGCCACTTTTGGACCTATAGCAGGAGCATGGGACTCTCTTGGGCCTATTGTGCCATTGCTTTGGGCCTGTGGCATGGGTGCAGAAACTTCCTGGGCCTCCAGGCCTAATCAGCCTACCCAAGTCCTCTAGGCCTAATTAACCACCCCAAACCCACAACGCAGGCACAGAAGTACAATCAAGCATGATGACCCCCCCCCACACACACCTGGTATATTGTGGATTTTTGCCCATAGTTTCCTAACTGAGTACAAAGAACCCATCTGGGACTGGTTAACCACCACTAACCAGTTTCCTGTTAGCACGTGCTCGACTATCCTCTAGGTCAGTGGTCCCCAACCACCGAGCTCCCTCTCCCTGACCCCCCCCCCCGGAGTAAGAAACTTTCCAAGCCACAAGCAAATCGGCCGCAAAAGCGGCCGATTAGCTTGCGGCCCGGCAAGCTTCTTTTTGTGGGAGGGGGGGAGAGGGGAGCATGGCAGCGCATGCGCCATGCGCATGCATGGCTGATCTGCGCATGCACCTTTGTGCCATTTGTGACCACAAACACGCATGTGCTGCGGTTTCGCGCATGCACGACATGTGTGGCCACGAGATCGCCCTCTCCACCATCGCCGGTCCGCAGCCTTAAAAATGTTGCGGACCACTGCTCTAGGCCATCCGAGCCATGACAGAAACATCTTTCTGGCCCAATCACCAGGTCCTGTAAACCATGTCCTATAAACCACGTCAGACTGAACTCCACCCTCCAATCTCTACAGCCCAGCTTAATTACCACCACTGCTGTCCAACTTGGCTTGCTGCAAGCTACAACCAATGCCAGCCACCAAGAACCACTACTGCTACTCAACAGTGGAAATCACTCTGTGCCTTACTGCTACCTAATAACAGTACCTAGCCTTCTGAAAGCACATCAATGTCAAGTCCTGGCCATGGGGAACAGATGGTTCTGGGTTGGAGCTGCTGCTTTTCCTAGACTTGACAGTGGTGTTTGACACAGTCAAATATAGGTTACTAGCCCATCACCTAGCCAATGTGAGGATTCAAGACCTAGCCTACAGTCCTTCCTACATAGTCAGGGACAGAGAGGGCATTAGGGGAGAGAATATCCCAGTGGAAATCCCTATTCTCTCTCAATGCTTGGAGATCAAGACACATGAGGAAAGGTTGGGGGAGCTTGGTCTGTTTATCCTGGAGAGGAAACAACTGAGAAGGGATCTAATAACCATCTTCAAGTATTTAAAAGGCTGCCATAAAGAGGATGGAGCAAAGTTGTTCTCTCTTGCCCCAGAGGGATGGACCAGATCCAATGTGATGAAATTAATTCTAAAGAAAAACTGTCTAAAAATCAGGAAAAAGTTCCTGACAGAGCAGTTTCTCTGTGGCACAGGCTTCCTCAGGAGGTGGTGGGTTCTCAATCTTTGGAAATGTTTAAACAGAGGTTGGATAGGCATCTGATGGAGAGCCTGATTCTGTGAAGGTTCAAGGGGATGACAGGTTACAGTGGATGAGCGATAGGGTTGTGAGTGTCCTGCATAGGGCAGGGGGTTGAACTAGATGACCCAAGAGGTCCCTTCCAACTCTATGATTCTATGATTCTATGATTTTATGATTCAGTGTGCCCCTTTGCCCAACTGGTTTGTGATTTTTGCCTAGGATCTCACCAGTTTGCTGATGACACCCAGCAATTTCTGCTGATGGATGGCAGTCTGTCAACACTTTGGCCAAATGCCTAGAAGCTGTGGTGGACTGGATCAAGAGGAGTGGGCTGAAATTATCCAGCAAAAACAGAGGTCCTCTAGCTGGACTGGCATACTGAAGGAGATACAATGCAACTCCCAGTGCTAGATGGGGTCTGTTTAACACCTACAACCACTTCAGAAGTGTATTTAACACCTACAATCTCCTATCTTTGAAGGCCCAGATCACAAAAGTTGCTCGCCAGGCTTTCTACCATCTTCACTAAGTGCAACAACTTGCAACATATCTGTTGACAACCAACCTAGCCACTATGAGCCATGCAATGTTCACCTCTAGACTGCATTTCTGCAATTTGCTCT
Organism: Paroedura picta; assembly: GCF_049243985.1. Lineage (NCBI taxonomy): Eukaryota > Metazoa > Chordata > Lepidosauria > Squamata > Gekkonidae > Paroedura > Paroedura picta. The sequence goes on from NC_135372.1 coordinate 76,162,963, forward strand.
ACTTAGGCCTACCCTTGATCCATAAACTTCAACAGAATGCAGCAGCCTGAGTCCTTACTGGAATTAAATGGAAAGCCCACATCACAGCAGTTATCTGTCAACTAAACTGGCTCCAGACTGGAGACCAGAACAGGTTCAAGGTTTTGGTGCTAATCTTCAAAACCCTAAATATTCTGAGACCTCCTATATTTACAGGACCACCACTTCTGCTATACTCCCGAAGACCACCAAGAGTGGTCAGAAATTGCTCAGGATCCCCAGCCCAAAAGAAGTAACTGGCTTCAACTAGAGCCAGGACATTCTCAGTCCTGACTCCAACTTGGTGAAATGCTTTCCCTGAGGAGATCAGGGCCTTCCAAGACCTTAAACAATTCTGGAGGGCCTGCAAGACATAACTGTTCTGTCAGGCCCAGGACTAAAGCTTGAAAATTAACATCAAAGAAACAATGGCCAACATACTAACAAAACAGAAAATGCACCATCCCAAAAACTGACCAACTGACCAATAAGATCTGGTTTCCTCTATAAGGTTAAGAAGTTTACAAATATAATTTACTATAATTTGACATAATTTAATTTAGCTGTAATGTTAATTGCATGAATCCTCTTGTTAGCTGCCCTGAGACAACCAGGAAGGGTGGGATGTATAATAAAGTTGTTGTTATATATTATTTAATTATTATTACGTATTTAAACTGTGTGACGTATTGCATTAGCAAACCAGCCATGCTTCATTTATAATCCCTTATATTCTGTTGTCTACTAAAAATGATGGGGAAGAAATTGAGGTAGTGACAGATTTTATTTTCCTGGGCTCCAAGATCACTGCAGATGGGGACTGCAGCCAAGAAATTAAAAGACGCTTACTCCTGGGGAGGAAAGCTATGGCAAATCTAGACAACATCCTAAAAAGCAGAGACATCACCCTGCCAACAAAAGTGCGTCTAGTCAAGGCTATGGTCTTCCCAGTTGCAATGTATGGCTGTGAAAGTTGGACCATAAGGAAGGCCAAGCGTCAAAGAATTGAGGCTTTTGAACTCTAGTGCTGGAAAAGACTCTTGTGAGTTCCTTGGACTGCAAGGCGAACAAACCGGTCAGTCCTAGAGGAGATCAGCCCTGACTGCTCCTTCGAAAGCCAGATCCTGAAGATGAAACTCAAATATTTTGGCCACCTCATGAGAAGGAAGGACTCCCTGGAGAAGAGCCTAATGCTGGGAGCGATCGAGGGCAAAAGAAGAAGGGGACGACAGAGAATGAGGTGGCTGGATGGAGTCACTGAAGCAGTAGGTGCACACTTAAATGGACTCCGGGGAATGGTAGAGGACAGGAAGGTCTGGAGGATCATTGTCTATGGGGTCGCGATGGGTTGGACACGACTTCGCACCTAACAACAACTAAATGTTTTAGGATGCTTAGGGCTAATCCTGCGTTGAGCAGGGGGTTGGACTAGATGGCCTGTATGGCCCCTTCCAACTCTATGATTCTATGATTCTATGATTCTATGAAAAATGAGAGCGATAATTAATTACCAAACTTTTCCTACAGCAGTATTTTAAAAATAGACAAGTTTACACAGATCCACTAAAGCAGTGGTCCCCAACCTTTATTAGGCTGGGGACCGGCAGGGCATTGGGCCGCGCCCGTGGGGACCGCGCCCGCGCGGGCCACGCCCATTCTTCTGGCCGTGCCCGCGGGCCGTGCCCGCGGGCCGTGCCCGCGCATCGAGCCGCGCCCGGCCGCGCCCGCGAGCCGCGCCCGCAGAGCGGGCCGCGCCCGGAAGCCACGCCCGCGGATCTGGCCGCGCCCGCGAGCCACGCCCGCAGATCGGGCCGTGCCCGTGTGTGATGATATTTTGTGATGATATTTATAAAATAAAAATAATAGGTTAAAATTATCATCTTTAAATATCTTGACAATCTGGTATGAGGTTGTTTGGTTTTACCAGGGGTCATAGTACTTATTTCAGATTGGATCCTCAGGCTGCAAAAGCAGAAGACATATACAATGTTAAGTATTTCCTTGCCTTGTTCTTTACATTGCATCTCTACAATTCATAAAAGAGCATTGCCTAGGAACTGGGGGACTCTTTGGTCCTAATGTTACCTAATATGGTGGAATGCAGTAAGGAAAGGATATTAGGTGAAAGTTGTCCCACCTTGTTTTCACCCAATTGGACTCTATTTGCATCGCATTTTCTCTGAGCTTTAGTGCATTGGTGCAAAATCAAAATTCCTCTTTACTGATACTTTGATGAATGGCTTTCTTTTGGTGGGGGTCCTGTGAACCCCCCCCCCCTTAATGTGCTTTGTTGAAGCAAGGAGAAAGCAGGGAAATATCCACATCCAGTAGCATCTTTCACTTGTACAATGCAGGAACCAAAATGTGCTAGAAAAAAAATCCCTGGTAGAATAGCACTTTGTCAGCACTTAAAAGATACTGGTAATGAGATGTTCATGGTCTATGCACAATTGAAACAACACAATGTTTTAATCCATTATTTTGTTTTCCAGAAATGACATTTGCATTGCTTTATTTATGAACTAATGTTTAGAATTGTCTCTCAATGGCATCCTAAAGTCAGTACAAGATGCCTGAAAAGCATTCATGCCTTTGGTGTAGCTGAGACAAATAAATGATTTCTGACCTGGGATATCCATGGTTATGTGCGCTGTTCATATAGCCAGTATGGGATATTTCTTAGCCACCACAATCCCTTGGCTAACAGGATGTGGCAGATGAAACCATTACAGTGTCTACATTGCTGCATTCCTATAGCTATTTCACACTGAGGAATTTCAGATATTTGCCCTGGACCTTAAACTGTGAAAGAGAAATGCATGAGGGTGCCCAAGCAAGGGCCTTAGGTGCATTTGTGACCAGGTGACCAGGTGAGACCAGGTGAGTCCTTGCATAAATAAATGCAACATTAGTCACGTATAGTTCACAGTTACTTTTTTATGCCTCAAAAAAAGCAAACCCCCCCCCCAGAAAGTGAGAAAGCAATTGATGATGGAGGCCAAGTTGGCAGAGCTTTAAGAACATCATCCTCTCTCTAGTACAGTCCATAAACATATAATTCCCTTCATTTCCTGAAGCATGAGAACACACTGGCTGATGAATATGGAGATACTCATACTGTAATTGGTGCCTTAAGTCTCTGACAGGCACTTTTAATAAATTAAAACAAATAACAGAATGTCAAATCATGCTGTGTATTGCAATGCATATGAGGTCTACATTTCCTTTTTTTTCTAGTGTGCCATGGCTCAGAGAGAAACTCCCAATATCTTATGTAAATGTGTATTAATTAAAGCACTTTAGCAATGCAGAATATTGACCTAATAGGCTATAATGGCTCTGTTGGAGCAATTACTATCTATCACGGAGATATACATTTAGGGAGTTATTTTTCTGGAATATGCACTATTGGCCTGATGAAGCTTAACAGTTTTTTCAGAGCCGTTCCTGTCTATTGTGCAGTTCCTTCTTGTTTCCTGGTTCACTGATGTGATGGATTGAAATAACTTAGTTCTCATAAAGCCATTTTCTTTCCTCAAGGGCAAATGCCCTTTGGATGATCTGTTTACTTGACACACTTCATTCAGCAGAGACATCTTTGGATGGTGGTGTTAATAAGATACTGATACTGCTGCTATTGCTCTGAGTATTATCATAGCTAAAACTATTTAGGTCCATCAGTGAAACTGGTAGGTCTACTTTTCATTAGTTTGAAGACAACTTTTAGTCTCGGTAAGCTGACTGATCAAGTCATGTACATGTAGTAGATTGGCATAACAATTATTTTCAATAGAAACTTCACTTCTTGTCCCATGATGATGTACATGTGATATAGCAGAAGTAGTGCTGGGTTTAGTTGTGGAAGTCTTGGCCTAAAGCTGCTTTGGACTTGTGAAAGCCACTGATGTATCAGGGCCAAGGTATAAATAGGTAACAATGAATAATCAAATCACAAGTGAGAGCCAGTTTGGTGTAGTGGTTAGGAGAACCAACTTCTAATCTGGCAAGCCAGGTTTGATTCCCTGCTCCCCTACATGCAGCCAGCTGGATGACCTTGGGCTCCCCACAGCACTGATAAAGCTGTTCTGACCAAGCAGTAATATCAAGGCTCTCTCAGCCTCACCCACCTCACAGGGTGTCTGTTGTGGGGAGAGGAAGGGAAGGCGACTATAAGCCGCTTTGAGTCTCCTTTGAGTAGAGAAAAGTGGCATATAAGAACCAACACTTCTTCTTCTTCTTCTTCTTCTTCTTCTTCATAACATTTGTCATATTTGATTACTGTAGGGTGTTCTACAGACTGGGTAAGATCTATGAAATCAAAGGCATAAATGGCCCAGAATTTCAAGTGGAGTTAGGAAAGTTTAGGAGTTAGGAAAGTTAGGAGTTTACAGGAAAGTAGACAGTGAGACTTTGGGAGGAAATAGGTGATCCACTTTTATCGGGCAATGACTTAGCCTTGTGGACAACAACAGGGACTGCAGTTGCCAAACAGTATGCCTCAGGCTTCAGAAGGGTAGACATCACCAGCCAAACAACAGACTGCTAGCCAAGGGATGTCTGTGGCCATGTGAATTCCTTTTGAAGGGGTGCATGTGAGGGTGGAGAGCTTTCCCTTCAGCCTAACTGCCTGAAGATGAGTTGTAGGGGATTCTTAGACCTCACCTGGAGACTGGCGTCCTTAAACCTCAGTGGGATACAATGCTACAGATTCACCACTCCAAAGCAGCCATTTTTGCCTGGGGAGCTCATCTTTATATTCTGGAGATGAGCAGTAATTCCAGGAGATCTCCAGGGCCCACTTGGAGGTTGGCTGTCCCTGGTCTGAACATATTCCTTGAAGTGGAGCCTCAAAAGTATGTAATGCCCCCACAGCCACCTAGCTGAGAGGAGGTAAGGTTGCCAGATCTGTGTAGGCTCATGTTCTGGAATTCCACACCACCTAGGTGTGCATAAACTTGACTAGGGTCAAGACTGCTATGCACAGAGGAACCTCCTTTTAGGGTTGCCATCTTACAAGTGCGGCACAAAATCCACAACAAACCATGAGCTAGTACCCATTGTATTACAGAATGCGACAAGTTTTACTACTAGTTAATGAATAAAAAGGATTAAAGAAAAACTCAATGAGGAAGGGAGAAAGAGCAGGAATAAAAACAGAGAAAGCCTTGAAGGAGGAATACCTATAATTCCTCCCAATCCTTCAGTTGCTACTATTGCAGCTGTGGAGCACACTTTCATTTGAATGAGGCAACCATTAACAAGCCTTGTCTTAAACTTGGTAGGCCCCAGATTAAAATCTAGTGATCACCATGGTTCTCTTGTGCACTACATTGGGGTAGCCTGTCTTATTTGTTCTGAACAAGGGGAAGAAGCTGAAGTGTCCAATTGCCTCGTTCTTGCGGGAAATACTGCCTCATTTCCATTCTTTAGAAGAAGAAGAAGAAGAGTTGGTTCTTATATGCCGCTTTTCTCTACCCAAAGGAGGCTCAAAGCGGCTTACAGTCACCTTTCCTCTCCCCACAACAGACACCCTATGAGGTGAGTGAGGCTGAGAGAGCGCTGATATCACTGCTTGGTCAGAACAGCTTTATCAGTGCCGTGGCGAGCCCAAGGTCACCCAGCTGGCTGCATGTGGGGGAGTGCAGAATAGAACCCAGCTTGCCAGATTAGAAGTCCATACTCCTAACCACTACACCAAACTGGTGTTTTGATGACAATATTCTAATCTCCAAAATAGACTGCCCCTCTCCCTATAAAAAAGTTAAATAAGAGTGTAGTTAGCATTGCTCACTAGTGTTTTGTGAAACCCTGCAACATTACATTCATCTGTTGCCTCTTCTCTTCTTTCTCTGCATCTCACTTCCTTGCAGTTTTCACACCACCTAAAGAAGACAAGTCAGTTTATTTTTAGTTTATTTCATTTTATACCCTCAAAGGTACCCAAGGTGGCTTACATAATTTTTCTTTTCTCCATTTTATTCTCACAACAGCCCTGTGAGGTAAATTAGGCCGAGAACATGTTACTAGCCCAAAGCTACCAAGCCAGTTTCCATGGCAGAGTGAGATTATGACCAGTTTTCCCAGATCCGTGTCTGATACTCTAACCACCACAGCGCACAAAGTCCATTCAACCATAGGATTTTCCAATTAAGACCTCCAGCTCAAGACAGGTGGTTTGCCACACAAGACAGTTTGGAGAAAGAATGAAAGACCAGGGGGAAATTAAGAGGAATGTAGTTTCAAAGCTGAGGAACAATATTCCTGCAGTTTCTGCAATGGAATACTTTAATACCATATATACTGGTGTATAAGCCAAGTTTTTCAGCACAGTATTCACATTGAAAAAATCCTCCTCGGCTTATTTCAGTGTTTTGTTTGGAGGGGGGGGCACTGTAGCTGTAGTTAGAGTAGTCCATTCTCCCAGTGTCACTTTCACTCAGGCACAGAGCGGGAGAAGAGTCTGGGCCCACTTGCGCAGCTCCTTATATAGGAGCCTGGCCCTAGCCCCCACCCTTGCTGCTGTCGCCCTGGCGCCTGCCGCTAAAGATACTGGGACTTGTAGTCCCAACTTCCCCATAGTGTCCTTTTCCGGTGCTCCGGCCCCGTGGCAAAGGCCCCCTCGTTGACGCTCAGGTGCACTTCTCCCAGTTTGGTAGCTGTTGTACTTGTTGTAGGAGGTTGCCAACTTCGGGTACTGTTGTTCTGCTCTGGTTTGCTGGCCCTCTTTTGCACTGACAGAGCTAGTTTACTGTTTTTATTTGAAATAAATATTCAAAAACATTTAACCTACCGGTGCCTCAATTAATGTAAATTTACCAGTAACTGCTGTATATCCTGGTCGGCTTATATGCAATTATATAGGTAAAGGTAAATGTAACCCCTGTGCAAGCACCGAGTCATGTCTGACCCCTGGGGTGACGCCCTCCAGCATTTTCATGGCAGACTCAATACGTGGTGGTTTGCCATGTCATTACCGTTTACCCCCCAGCAAGCTGGGTACTAATTTTACTCATTACCTTCCCCAGTCATTACCGTTTACCCCCAGCAAGCTGGGTACTCATTTTACCGACTTCGGAAGGATGGAAGAATGAGTCAACCTTGAGCCGGCTGCTGGGATCGAACTCCCAGCCTCATGGTCAGAGCTTCAGACAGCATGTCGCTGCCTTACCACTCTGCGCCACAAGAGGCTCTTATGCGAGTATATATGGTATATGAAATTGAGTTTTGTTGAATGATGAAGGAAATCTGCAACATGATGCAGAAATGAAGTCAACACACAACTAGGGTTAAACCAATTGATTCCCAAATATTTTCATGAGATTAACAGTACCATCTTGTTATTCTAAGTCTATTGAAACCAATGTCTTCTAAGTCTATTGAAACCAATGGGCCTGTTGACTGGCTGAATAGATTTATGGATTCAGGATTTTAAGGGGTGTCTATAGTAACAATGTTCATAAAGATAATATGTTTCAGATTTTCAGTGAATATGTAGAATCCTCTATCTCAGTTTATGAATTTGAAACAAGAAAACCGTCTCAGTACCTCAGACCAAACCATTCTCCTCTTCTTTTTTATTTATGCTTTATTTTGAGAACCTTGAAAGTATTAATGCACCTGTGATATATTTAGCTTTCTTTGTTTTAGTTTTTTGTTTGATTCTGGCTCTGATCCAGCACAGCACTTAAGCAAGTGATTAAATCTAAGCACATGAGTAGCCCTAGTGGTTTCAGTGGAATATTCACATCCTTTAAATGTTAAGCAAGTGTATAGGAATTTAGTTGAACCAGAGGCTCAAAGATTTCATTGAAACATAGACAAAATAAATGAGAAAAAGATATACAATTGTTTCCCTGTCATGTAAATTATATATGGCTAATTGGGTACTTCTCTTTTATTCTGAATGTGGCTATTTCTGAACTTTGTATTCTAGGTGTTTTGAAACAGAACCCTTCCTACTGCAGTAAAGAACATGCAAATTGCCATGTATTTCTGGATAATTATATGTACGAGTCAACTACTTAAAGTAATGTTATACCATAAGCTCAGCCATGTACTAGATGGGCCCATAATTCAACAAGATGCATTGCTAATATCTTAAACTTAAGTGTACTACTAGTAATTTTGTCAAATTAAACCCAACCAAATAGTTTATGTATCAGTTGAACTATGAAATCCATACAATGAAAGTTAAGAGCCCTTTTCAGTAATTATGTTTTCCAGTCCCCTTATCACTTAGAAATAGAAATAAAGTGTAAGGATAAAGGGACATTATACTCAACGAACAAAGCCTGATAGTATCATATATGCAACAATGCTTGTGCCTCCTGAGTCTGTTGAGAAATGTTGGCTGTCATGTCAATGCAACCTTCGCTGTGGAAGCTTCACGTGTCAAGAATAAAAAGCCCCTCCATTGTTATAGACCTCAACACTGTATACACTGAGTTTCTACAGTCCTGTGGCCCAGGCAGCACAGCTGTGCAACCATAACTGTAACCAGTGAAACCATACCCTTGGATTGTTATGTATGAAACAGATCCTGGATTGTAACTAGTGAAAACCAGACCTTTGGACTGTATTCTATGGTGTCTGGAACCCTGGATCAGAACCTGTGACAACAGACCTCATTGTGGGGTGAGACTAGCAACTGTGTGCTTCTTCAGCCATGACTCTGTACTCTGGACTTTGGACATTTGCTCTGGCCTATAAAAAAAACAAAGTCAGGCCAACCTTTTCAAGAGAGCATCAGTGAAGCCTGGCATGACTGACTGCCTTCTCATGGACTCAGCATCCCTACATCTGTGGAAACACACCCACTTTGCCTGCACCTTCAAAGAACATCCTTCTTCCTGATCCCCCCTATTAGTCATGGAAATGCAAATATGAAAAACGACAGATATTAGAAGTGTTTTCTTACCCCTGAAATCCCCTTCCTAGCCATCCAACATTAAAGTCAGCATGCCAAGAGCTTTATTGCTCTATGTATTCACCTAGAGATTAGAATATCAAAACAGGTCCCAAGTTTCCCAGATCATTTGATCATTTGATCCTGGACATCCTGAATCAATCAGCCTTTTGGTCACCACATGAAAGGGGACATCTGTATCCTTTGTCCAAGGTCCACTTTTTTGCCTACATGACTTTTTACCATGTATCTGGCTAATGAAAGGGTATATAAATCCTTAGTGTGCATACCTGACTCAGATGCTGGTTGCCCTGATTCCTTCCCTCAAGGGACCCAACTCCTTAAACTGTTCATGATAGGTAATTATATAAACCTTACTGTCCTCTTCCCCAAATGTAACCATTTCCCATCTTATTTTTCCCTGCCACATGTTCAGTGATCAAAACATGTGATGCAAAATCTCTCTTATAATAACAGACATTAGTCCAGCACAGTTAAAATCAACAAATGGAATAGAGTGGTATTTCTCAACAGAGTGGTATAAAGAGTACATATCCAAGTAGCCTTCATGAACACCAGATTTAAGTGGAATTCAGGAATAAATCAGACATATGATAGATGAATACAAGTATGTACAAATTCTCCTACACACTCAAAGAACTCTTGGATTTACTGTGACAGCCAGGAATATATCTAAGCTTGTAGGGTGCAAGTTATTTTTTAACAGTGTCAGTGGAAAGAAAGTCATCTTTCAGCCTTTATAAATATGAAAGCACTTTTCCCAATGCTCTTTTCTAAATGTTCATACTACAGATCAAAGCCAACAATTTTGCAAGGAATGAAGAAAATCTGAAAATCTAATGTCAATGCTCAAGATGGATATAGAATACACATCCTGATTGGGAAAATGAAAATAACAGGTGCACATGTAGATCTGATGAATGCATATTTTACTGCAGTTTAGAGCTCTATGTATTCTGTAATACATACCTGGAGCTCCTCAGTGTGAGCTGTCATATTCAGTTAAATGGATTTTTCTAAACCTGATTGGGATATTCCTTACAGATGGGATACTTTCATGTAACATAGCTTCAGTTTCTGTAACAAACCCTTGCTTCAGGATTATATGTAGATACTGATTTCAATTTTTCCAATGAAATCAGCAGGACTTAAATGTATGTAACTTTGACAGGATTGTTTTCAGCATCACTGAACAAAATCTGTCTTCCTAATCTTCTTGAAATTATTCTCTCATTTTAAAATTCCCCTTTAAAATTAAATATTCATAATTTTAAATTCATAATATTCATAATATTAAAATTAAATATTCATAAAAGTGAGAGAATTTAAAAATCACCTGTAACCATAATTAGGACTGCAGTGTAAGGGATACACATTTCTAAATCCATTTCAGTCAGTGGGCTTAGAAGGATGTTACTTTGTTTAGGACTGACTATGAAACTAACAGACTGCCTCACAAATTGTCTTCTGTAAGGTTTATTTTTGTTCTGTGATCAGTGACACTGATTTGAAGTGTATGATAATACTGGAGGTTGTAAGGAAACATGAGCTATGATGTGGAATGGAGACTAGATGCTCATTTACAGAGAATCCTACATGATGTACTATGCAAACGTGATGAGATCATGTACAGAAGCTGATTAATATATCATGTTCTGCCAAAGGAATGACTTTTAGCAATGGATGAAGCCTTTCTTTCTTAGAAAGCAGGATGCATCTAAAGCTTCTTTGTTTATGTAGAAATATAAATAATTTCAGACTTGTTCTGCAAGTGGAAACTGTTTAGAATGGGAAGAAGGGTCATCACAGAATATTAGAGAAGAAGAAACAGAATGTACCCAGCTGCTAAGCTACATGCAGTGATACTAGGAACTCATAACAAAGATTGTAAGATCCCTTGTGAGACATGAAAGTCCATCAGACTAGGTGAAGAATATGACAGAAGAGTTGATGTGGCTTGACTATTATTCATGATCAATGAATCATGGGATAACAATTGCAACTACAACCAGAAAAAGTCAAGGGCATGTAACTTACTTATGTCCCTGGGCTGCTATAACTCGTCCATCCCATTTCAATTATTACTGCTGAATGTGCGTTATTTATGTATTCTTCCAGGCCTCCACTTTTTCATTATACTTTACTGCCTTTCCGGCATATGCCTGCTTTGCATGTACTTGCAAATATGCAACAGAATGCCAGGCTGAAATATTTGTGATCAAAAGCATGCCCATATTTTACCAAAACTATAACAATAAATTAATGAACAAAAGGTCATATGACCACAGTGTCCATAATGGATTTTTTAAAAACAAAAACAAAAATTAAGTACTATTAAAGTCCTGCTAATTTCTATAGGGGAGTGTTAAGCGTTTGCTTAATGTAGAATCTCCTAGATTTAGAAGTATATAATTGTGATTGGATCATTCCTGAAGATACCAATTCCTGCTATTTCTTTTGCTACATAACCACTCTTCAGAGTCTGTGCAGAAATCTTCTGTTGGTATAATAATACAATAAAGAGCATCCCAAAGGCCAATGGTCTATCTAACCTAGCTAATTAAAATGTTTTTCATGATTGGTAGATTACATCCTTCCTTTTTGGCTCCAATCACGAAGAGTGGTTTACGAGACAGAATACTAGCAGGGCTAGATAGACTATTGATCTTTCCGATTCTTTTCTTGTTCTTACGCCAGCATTCAAATTAATGTGCAGGATTCAAGGAGAAAATGTTCATTTTGCTATGCCAGCTGATATTAATGGAAAATGTATCCAGTTTGCACAAAGGCATTATTCATAAAGTATCCTGCTTCCATTTCCAGATATAAACAAATTCAAATGTTCTTATAACAGAATATAACCTTCCCTTATGCCCCTACACTTAATGCATCATGTGTGGTTTTTCACCTGTGGTCTACTCCAGGTTTGCACAATCATCAATTAATCTTCTGGTAGTAGAAAGTGCTGGCATGCCACAGGCAACTTATGGTGACTCCATAAGGTTTTCAAGGCACCTGACAAATAAAGGTGGTTTACTATTGCCTGTCTCTACCTATCAACCCTGGAGTTCCTAGGTGGCCTCCCATCCAAATACTAACTAGGGTTGACACTTCTTAGCTTCTGATATCTGGCAAGCCTGGCCCATCCTGGATAATATTTCCTATGTAGGTAAAACAGAGTCCATGAGAAAACTGCCTTCTCTTTGGAGTTGTGAGTTACTTACTATAAAAATTATTTGGGCATTTAAGTTGTCCATTCTCTGAAGCAAGAAATCCGCAAAACAGTTTTATTCTAGAAACAGTGCAGGACTGAAGCTGCTTCAAGTTGAAACCAGGTATTCAGAAGTATGTTGAAGTGATCAAGTTGTAAGTTGTATGGCAGTGCAATAAGTGTACACTTGTTACCCATTTATTTGTTGCACAAGATTCAGACCACTTCTATCAATACAACACTTCTGTTGCTAGTTTCGCAGCATTAATATATGTCTCTGAGAAATTGTGTGAATGTATAAAATGCTGCCAAATTGCAGCAGATTCCCTGAGATCCCAGCAAGGGTCTTTCAAGGCAAATGAGAGGCTGTGGTGATTTGCCATGGCCTTCCTCTGCAGTCTTCATTGGAGGCCTTCCATTCAAGTACTAACTGGGGTGACAATGCTTAGCTTCCAAGATATGTGACACTGACTTAGTAGTCACTGCCTGTTGCAGATTAGGTGAGGGATGAGGAAGAGGAAGAGGAAGCATGGTCTACAGCCTCACGCTGCTCATAGGCTTCATGGGTAGGTCCAGCTGCATAGAGACTGGCTGGTAGTGTCAGGGCTGATCCTGTTTAGCTTAGAAATAAATACATTCCCAAGAGAGCACTTCAGTCAGCCAATGGCAACCAGCTGAGGATTCCTGGCCCTAAAGAAGTACATTTGGCCTTGACCCTGGCTCCTGCCTGGTGGAATGAGCTCCCCAGGGAGGCCCTGACCGAGCTTGCCAAGTTGTACAGGGCCAGCATGACAGAGCTCTTCCATCAGATCCTTGATGGGGCTCTGCTTGGTCTAGCTGGGAGTGGACATTTAGTTTAGCAGGATTTCTTAATAAGGAACAGTTTGGTTGTTTGTTGATTATTTCCTGATCTCTGTTATTTACTTGCTTTTGATTATCTTAATGCATAGCTCTTCCTTCCTCCTTTTATGAAAAAAAATTGTTGTAAACCAGTTAGGATTCCCAGTATGTATAAAAGTGAAATACAAAATGAAGTAAATACATTTAAAAATTATTGTTATTCCAATTGCAGAAAAATCAAATTCAGTTCAATTAAAAGTTGCTCCCCATTTTTTCCAAAACTGTCATCCTAAGATTGTGACTTTGAATCCCATACTGGGTTGGAGAGGGGCACAGGTGAAGGCCACATATGTGTGCATCCCTTTTGCCACCACCGTGAAGTACTGCTTTTAAGCTTTAAAATTCTGTCATTGGGATCCAGGATACCGTCAGGGCCCTCTCTTAGGACATCCTATGTATGCTTGCCCTGAACCACCCCCCCACACACACCCATCTGAATAACTGACAATATGTGACAGGACTTTTTAGTGGTGGCAGCAAGATTATAGAATGCCCTCCAAGACTATAATTCTGGGGGATCTCCAGGTCCTATATGGAGGCTGGCATTTCTAGTGCTAGCCTTCATTAATAAAGTTCCAAATTGGTTTATATCATCAAATTCAACTTATAATCAGTTAATAATAACAAAAGAAAAAAACTTTATCCCTGGAAAAAAATACTGTATAATTGACCTATCAAAAGATTCATGGAACAAGAACATTGCGGGAGATCATCTTCTGGATGAGGGAGTTCCACCATGCCAGAACTGCTGAAGGACCCTTTCTTAATGCACCAAATCCAAATTTCAAAAAACCTTTAATGGCATAGTAACATCCTTCAGAACAAATAATTACCATATATACTCGAGTATAAGCCAACCCAAAGTTAGGTATCTAATTTTACTGCAAAAAACTGGGAAAACGTCTTGACTCAGGTATAAGACGAGGGTGGGAACTGCAGCAGCTACTTGTAAATTTCAAAAATAAAAACAGATACCAATAAAATGACATTAATTGAGGCATCAGTAGGTTAAATGTTTTCGAATATTTATTTCAAAGAAAAACAGTAAACTAGCTCTGTAAGTGCAGAAGAGGATAATCGTTAGCAGGATTATCGCATGGACCTACCTTACTGTCCTCCAGTGGAGGAGCTTAATCCATGGTCCATCACCACAGGCTCTCCCATCAAGCCCTCCCCCATACAACAAATATAGAAAAGTCAAGAGCTTGAATAGCTGCTGGTTTTTGTACTCCACTTATCACTAACCAAAAGAGTCTCAAAGTGGCTTACAATCTCCTTCTCTTCCTCTTTTCATGCCAGACATCCTGAGAGAGCTCTGACAGAACTGCTCTGTGAGAACAGCTCTGGCAGAAGAACCAAACAGTGCCCTCCAGGCCATCAAACCAGAGCAGAACAACAGTACCTGAAGTTGGCAACCTACTGCAACAAGTACAACAGCTACCAGACTGGGAGAATTGACAACTAACTACAAATACAGTGCCCCCCCCCAACAAAACACTGAAATAAAGAACTGAAAAACTGAACACTAAAAGAAAGAACTGTAAAAATCAATTTTTAAAAGCAACACAACCCCAAGAAGAAAAGCCAAAAAATGGTGCCCCTCAGATAAAAGAAGAAAGAAACACTAGGAGAAAGAAACAGTGAATTCCAAAGCAATAAAAAAACAGAAACCAAAATAATAGTTTGGGAGAAGTGATTGAGAAGAGGAAGAAGAAAAGAAAAGGCAAGAGGAAAAAAGAGGAAGAAGAAAAGAAAAGGCAAGAGGAAGAAGAAAAGAAAAGACCAGAGTCCCTGAGTCAACCATTGATAACTTCTCCAGCAATGATCCTCTAATGTTTAGTGCAGCAGGCAGCCAGCCAGCAGCACACTCTCTGGAAGTCAGACTGTAAGAGTCTACTCTATCACACAGAGCAACACAGGCCAGGAGGCCAGCAACAGAAGGCAGGTAAGAAGACCCCTAGCCTTATATGCTTTCCTGGCCAAATACAGATGATTTTCAAAAAGGAAAAACTTTCTATGTTTGGTCAGGAATGTTTTTTTCCTCAAAAACATGCTTTTCTGTAGGCTAACTTCCTCAGCATTGGCTGGCCTCCACAGCCTAAGCAGGCTGTTTAAAATAATTTATTTCAATTACTGTATATGCTCGAGTATAGGCCGAGGGGGGCTTTTCCAATGTAAAAATGTGCTGAAAAACTCTGCTTATACTCGAGTATATACGGTACACAGATTTAAATTAAAAGATTTTGAAATTAATCTTCTATGGAGTAGAAATATACTAAACTAGAAATAGAGCCCGCTGTAAGCTTCAGACAGCGGGCAGTGCTCGGAGGGCAGGCGGGTTGTGAAGTGGCGGGGAGTGGCTGAGCCAGGGCGCGGCCTACCTGTGTCTGTAAGGGCAGGCAGGGACGTGGGACTTGGGTAGGCAGGCTGTTGGTGCAGAGGGCAGGAGGCATCGTGGGAGCTCTGCGGAGGTACTGTGGCACAGGCAGGCGAGGCTCGGGCCGCGGGTGGCCGAGGTGGTAGTAACGGCGGGACGATGGGTCTGTGGCAGCCAGTCCTGGGCACCTGGGGGCGAGGTGCAGAGTGTTTTGGCGGCACGGCATGGGTGAGCGGGGATGTGGGCAGAGCTTGGCGTGGCAGCTGGCGGGTGGTGGCAGCGGGCATTGTCAGCGGCGGGCGGGTTCGTGTAGGGGCGGCAAAGGGAGGCACGGCGGCAGGCAGCGGCAGGGCGATGGCCGCAGGCGGTGGTTCGGCTGGTGTTGGGCATGGGCTGTAATGGCGGTGGCGAGGTGGCGGGGAGTGCAGTCGATGGTGGGCAGATTGGGAGGCGCGCAGCGCCTCCCAATTCATCAGTCCGGCGATTTCCCAATTCCCAATTCATCAGTCCGGCGACAAGGGGCCAATCGGGAGCCGCGCTGTGCACGGCTCCCGATTGGTCTTGCAAAGTGCCTGCCGATTGGGCCCTCCGATTGTCAGTCCGGAGGAAGGGGCCTATTGGCACCCTTCCTCATCACGGACAGGGCCCGCCGCTGGAGGCCTTATCCGATTATTTAATCCGCTCCACAGGAGCGGTTAAAGATGCCATAGTTTAGACCTAGAAACAAATATTTTGACTGGATATAAAAATTGTGCTGTTGAAATCAGATTCACCCCCCAACCCCACCCCCTAGAAGCCATGGCAATTTCTGGCTTTTTGAACCACAGCTGATAGGGAGGGAAACTGTGTCTAGCACTCATTTCTGGTTGCTTCACTTTTGAGTGTCATGTTCTTGGCACATTACAGGATTAAGTGCTGAGTAATGAAAGGGAAATCTGACTCTCAAATGCTTATAGCCTGGAAATCTTGTTGGTCTTTAATATTCTACTGGGCTTGAATCTTGCTGAGAAATGTGTCTTTTATAACCCTGTCTGTGTAGTGCAACAAGCTTGTATACCTATATCTTATTTCACAAAAAAATTAAATAGAGCGCTTGATCACCTAACATTTTAACTTTTATAGCAATCTTATAAAGAGCACTTTCTATTTCCTTGAGGGAGACTGAGATATTTCATTAATGTTTCACCCGCACATGGTTAATCACTCATCTCTGCCATATAGGCTACACAGCTAAGGTGTATTTTATTTATTTATTAGATTTTTTATACCGTCCTCCCATACCATTATGCCACACTCTTATATAGAACTGCTTACCAAATTCAGGACTTCTAAAATTTACAGTATCCATTTCTTAAAAAGCAAGTTGCTAGCTATTATGAAAATAGACAACTATTTTTAATTGTAAACATGTAGTTGTAGTCTAAATGGTGTAGAATTTCCACTTGTCACTGAATTCCTCTCATCATCAATAGAAATTAACAAGCACAGATTATGCAAAGGAAACAGACATGCAAATTTGCATAATTTATGCAGTATTTTGCATAATTTCACAGCAATATGTTCATGTTCCCCCCCCCCCCCCATACACACACACACTTACTTGGGAGTATGGATGGTGTTGTGGGAGGGGGCAAGGGCTCCAGAAGTGCAGCTGGGAGTCCTGCTAGCTGGCCATGTGGACACCCGGTTGCAAGGCACAGAGCTGGGCGCGGATGGGACTGTGTTCACCAGCAGGGCGTCCTTTTAAGGAGGTGGCCCAGTGTCAGGCAGTTCTCCCTTCTCTGGACACTGGGCCTTTCATGCTCTCACCCTCCCTCCCTGTTTCTGTTGTGTTTCTTTTACATTGTCACGGCTGGCCGTTTGCTCGGGGCCAGATCCTTTGGGGAAGAGTATGCACAAGTGACGGGCTCCACCTAGTCTCAGGAGACTCCCCGTGAGTCTGCCCACATGCCTGAACAGCAGCATCTGCCCAAACAGGTGATGGCTGTGGCATGTGGTGGGGTGGCTAAGAGGGACCTCAATAGAAGCTAATGCTCATGGGCATCCTCTAAGCAGCACCTTCCCGATAGTTCGGCAGGCCTGATGGAGAGGAGGAGCTTGACAGGTGTGTCGCTCAGACTCTTGACCGGCCTGCTGGTGGGTTTTCCCCTCCCAAGAATCGTGGTTGGCATGGCCAGTGGCAGGGAGGGGATTGGGCCATTGGACCCGCCCTCTGTGCTGGTTTATTCCTATGCCTATAAATTCTGTTGCCTCGTTTATTCCAAATATTATGCAGTGTTCGTAATTCTTCATGCGCTGGAACTGTACCTTCCTTTATGTAGCAACTGATAAAACAGCGTGGTTTGGCATAATTTTAGCACAAAATAGACAGAGATGATACTGGATTTCTTACAATCAAAAAGAACACTGGCAGAAAGAAAGACTTGTCTCTTATAAACTACACCACCAAATAAAATTTCTTCCCTACATTAATTGATGTATTCCTAATAGTAAAAGATGTTCCATTTACATAGACAATATTTAAATGAAACAAATTCTTCAAAAACTATAAGTGTGGGGCTGTAATTAACAGAAATGCCCAGTGTCAGCTAAAGTAGAAAAACTCAAACATCATAAATCTGTCCCTAAACCTTCTGAGTACACTGATGGATGGTTACTCTGTGTTTAAATATTTCACAATCAATAATTCAAATACTGATCGTTTCCTATTAAACTTGTCATGTTTATAAATAAATGCAATATTTAGCTGACTTTAACATAAAACTCTCATATGTTTCATTCAGTAACCAAAATATGCTATTTCTGAAGGAAAATTTTTTTTTTTAAGAAGGAATCCCACAAATCAAATCTGCCTATGGAAAATACTTCATACTATGCCCCCTCCCAGTTGACATGCAAATATACTCCAAACCAATCTTCTTTAATGTACAGTAAGCACACTTAAGGCAAAAGATACCTAGAGTTTATCAAAACCAGATTGGCAGTCAGGCTGATGAAATCAAACACAATATTGAATGAAACTGTGAATTATTTACACAGAGTTCTGTACCTCATTGTGCTACTCAGCAAGATCATGTACCTCATCGTTATTCAAGCCCCTTTCCCCTTTGTAAGAAAAGAAGTACATGAAAAATATCACTGACTATTGGTCTTCACAGACTTTCCCTTTTGGCATTTCATTATTCATCAAGAACATTACTACTGGTATTTAATCATTTTCATTAAATATACCAAAAAGTGATAATGGGCAATTGTGATTAATCTGGAGTTTCTAATTATTTGATTTAATGTCAGCCTTTTATTTGTAATCACTGAACTTCATAATGCACAAATTATTTTCAGAGTTTTTAACTAAAATTCAAAATTAGGTTATACTAGTATTCAATTGGCTCTTTCTGCAGAACTACATATTACTGAAACTAGGCGAAAATACTAATTGTGATCAACTGTCCATTTATAATTAGTATTTGCACTTTCTAGTAATATTTTAAACGGACAGCTTTAAATCCCTCAAACTGAGATTGCTGGCTATCTGCTACAGTAGTCTACTATAGTATGAAGATTCAAATGTTCTTATATTTTCCTGCTGTTACTAATTTCAACTTCTAAATTTTTTTTCCTTAAAGAAGAGATCAAATATCCAGTGTGTTCTAATTTACTGCCTGGGGGTATCCCTAAATATATTTGTATATTTGCCAAATACAATTTTAAAGTATCCTACCAATCTTGCTGTGTGGGAAAGATAAGACTTTTCTGAGAGGGAAATTACAAGCCCCCCATTTTGGTATGCAGTGCATCACACTAACATTCCATGTTTCTAAATTATGAAATGAGAAAAAAAAACAGTGGGTGAATATTGTGTAATCCCTGTAAAATTACCTTAATTCAGAGTTCAGTTCAAATATTTGTGTTCCATCTTTGAACCTTCATATCAGCCTTTCTCTACTTTTTTTTTACTGTTGAAAAATCCCTGAAACATTCTTCAGGCTTCAAGAAACCCTAGAAGCAGTGTTAACATGCAGAATATGGTTGAGAAGCAAAGTACATGCCCAGGGACCCTCCCCTCCCCACCCCTCCCCACACCCATCATTAGCCATTTGGAGAGGAGGGGCAATAAATGTTTAACATTTTAAAAAATATATAAAAATTAATTAACTCCCACCTATTCAGAAAACCCTTCCAGGGCCATCAAGGAACCTTAGGTTTCAGAAACACTGTTACAGAAAGTCTGCCTCACACAAATCACACATAACTACATGAACAAGGTTGCCAACTCCAGGTGGGGAAATTCCTGGAGATTTAGGGTGGAACCTGGGGGAAGTAGGGATTGGTGCTGGTAGGGACCCCAGCTGGATATTATTCGGGTTGCTAGGTTTCTGTTGAGGAATGGATGGGAAATTCTGGGAGTGGGGAAAAGCACCACAATGTGCTGACATATCAGTATGTTAGAGCTCTGGCTTTTGAGAAAATATGGTAGAATTTGCTTTGAACCATAGAAATTTTGCCCCCAAACTCCTCCGATGACCCCGGCATGCTGATATCACTTCCAAGTGACATCAGCACGTTGTAAAATTCTTCCAGGTTCAGGTAAGTGGGGGGTGTCAGGGTATGAGGTGCTTCTGGAAAGTGTGGTACCCCCACTTGAACCAGTAGACTTGGTAACCCTAGTGGCCGTTCCACATTCGTCCAAAATAGCACAATGGTTACTAATTGAAATCGCTACAGTTTTGCCGTTATGCACAACATCGTTGACAATCTGCAACACTCCTGAAACCGATCCACAAAAAGCGCTTCGTTGTAGCGCTTTCAGGGAAATCCCAAAAAGTGTATTCACCCTCCGGAAAGCGCTACACTCCTGCAACCAATCTGCAACACTAGTGGGAAAGTTCTGTCCGTTACCATTGTTGCGGTTTCTGCAAAGTCCCTCCCCCTGGCTCCAGAGAGATCAGAGATCTTCCGGCGAAGCGATCGCCATTTTTTTTTCTCTGAGCGAGCGGAGATCAACGCACCGGCAAGCCTTCGTTTACCCAGTGAGGCTTCCCCGGCTGCAGTCCCTCTGTTTAAAGTCACCAAGCACAAGCATCGCAGAGGCCCGTTTGCTGGTTTATTTTCACTTTATTTTTCACACTGTTTTCGGCCGAAAATCGCGCCCGTGAGGGGAGGGGGATTTTTTTTCACTTGGGGGGGAAGCGTGGCAATGATGAAACGGCAGCTCAAACATCACCTGATAGCTGGATGGGTCTCTCCGTTGCAACGAATCAACGCATATTCGTTGCAACGGGTGTTTTTTTTTTTTTTTAACCTTCCTTAAAGGGGAAGGGGCTGTTTGGGAACATGATAACGGCCGCCCATTGGCTGCTTGACGGCCAGGGGTGGGACACAGCTCAGCAATAGCGCTTCCTTTCTAGCGATTTTTGCCGAGACCGGAACCCTGTGGGAAACGATAGAAACGCAACTGGATTCCACTACAAAGGCAGGTATGCATAATAACGAATTCCACTATTTAAAATGGTGATTTTTCGTTCAGCAAACAATTGGCTACATGGATCCCGGTGCGGAATGGCCCTAGGTAACCCTAGTATCCAGAGCAGCTATTTTCTCCAGGGTGACATCTGAAAATCACAGGCAATTCCACGAAATCTCCAAGCTCCACTTTGAGCTTGGTGATCTATACAGGAATTATATGTTTTAATACCATCCATGAGGTTTTTACACACTGGAATAATGTAACCTAAATGGTGAAATTAAAATATTTATTTGGAAAAATGTATAGTATCTCCAACTGCAAAATGGCAGCCATGAGCCATAGGGCAAAGCAATGGGGGATATGTAGAAACAAGTAACAGTAAATATAACACCTAATTCCCATCTCTGATCTCCAGTTGTGATTTCCCACAGTCTAAGCATTCAACATATATATTCTTCATATATTCCTCATAATTCTGTGTTTCTTGTTGGCTGACAAGAAGAAGAAGAAGAGTTGGTTCTTATATGCCGCTTTTCCCCAACCGAAGGAGGCTCAAAGCGGCTTACAGTTGCATTCCCATTCCTCTCCCCACAACAGATACCTTGTGGGGTGGGTGAGGCTGAGAGAGCGCTGATATCACTGCCCGGTCAGAACAGTTTTATCAGTGCTGTGGTGAGCCCAAGGTCACCCAGCTGGTTGCATGTGGGGGAGCGCAGAATTGAGCCTGGCATGCCAGATTAGAAGTCCGCACTCCTAACCACTACACCAAACTGGCTCTCAGAAGTTGACTAGGCCTCAGCTCTACTACCACTTTTGAACTACTTTCAACTATAGAGTTTCTGATAATTCCTAGAGCAAACTGACATCATGTCTGAGTTTTCCCTGGAAGAAGTTGGAATATACAAGATCAAATGCGTATGAATGGAAAATCTTACAGGAGCAGTAAAGGGAATAGCTTAACAAGGTTAGGGACTTCCACCTATTTCAAATGTTTCCCTTCACATCCCTGATTGGTTTACTAGAGTTTTTCTTGCTTCTTCTAAAGACAGTTCTATTCCTCTCTCCCAGCTGGTATAAACAAGTTTCTCTCTTATCTTTCATATATCTTTAACTGCTCCTGCGGTTAAATAAAAGGTAAGGCCACCTGGGGAGGAGTTAGGGCGGGCCCTGTCCAGGATAAAAACTCAGAGGGCCCAATCAGGAGCCGCAAAGCGGCTCTTGATTGGACCCTCCAAGTGTCCATCCAGGGCCAAGCAGCCAATGGGGAGGCGCGCAAAGCACCTTCCTGTTGGCCCCTCACCAGGACAGACCAAAATTCCATTCACCCAGCCCAGTCTGGCTGCCAGTCTGCTCCTGACCACCAAAGGGAGAGGAGGTCAGCAGGGCTGCCAAGGGGAATGAGAACAGAGGCTGTGCCAGCCCTTTTTGCCCCAAGGCTGTCCTAACTGTCAAGTCCAACTGTAACCTGCCTCAGAACCCTGACAGAGCTGGCAGGAGGCTGCAGAGTGCTCCCCCTCCCCCCCCTTCAGGCCTGCTGCGATGGAGCCTCTGACAGGCCCTGACTGAGAGAAGGAGGCCTTTCCAAGAGCAACGCAGGGGAGACTGAGGGCCTTCCTTTTGAGGGGGGGGTTTCCCTTCTGCCAAACAGTTGCCTGACAGGGAGGCCACAGAAAAGCCCCTTCTCACTTAAAATCCTGTCTGCCTGGAGGTTAGACACAGCCAAGCCACGTGTCTTTCTTCTTTGCAACTCTCTGCAGATTTGAGGCCACTGCACAGCATTATTCTGCAGAGGAAAGTGGCTCTTTTGTCTCCTATTTCATCTGCACAACAACCCTGTGCAGTAGGCCTCAAGTCTTTCAATTCAACAACAACCTGTGTGGGAAGCCTTAAATGTTTCTTCTCTACCACAACCCTGTCCAAAGTAGCCCTTTCTATCTGGGGAGCTGATCTTTATACTCTGCAGGTGAGCTGTAATTCCAGGAGCTCTCCAGGCCACACCTGTAGGTTGACAAAGATAGTGGGGAGTTAGGAGACCAAGATGTATGAGGAAAGGTTGGGGGAGCTTGGTCTGTTTAGCATGGAGAGGAGAAGATTGAGATGGGATCTGATAACCATCTTCTTCAAGTATTTAAAAGGCTGCCATATAGAGGATGGAGCAGAGTTATCTCTTGCCCCAGAAGGATGGACCAGAACTAATGGAATGAAATTAATTCAAAAGAAATTCCATCTAAACAATCGGCAGAAGTTCCTGACAGTTAAAGCTCCGTGGAACAGGCTTCCTCGGGAGGTGGTGGGTTCTCCATCTTTGGAGAAGGGATTTTATCTTCAGCGGTTGCCCCTTTGTATTTCTATCATGGGCTGGTTGGGATTGTGGTTAGTTGTGTCATCCTCCTGTGCTGTCACTTCTAACGCCTCACTGTATTCCAACATTGTATCCCAGTAATCTGCTAGCATGGAACAAAACAAAAAGGATCCATATAGATCTTTTGTGAAAATAAATTTGATAATATTGCCAACATTAATCTTTACAACAATCCTGTGATGTAGATCAGTGTGATTGCATTTTTCAGGGAGTAGAATAGAGCTATGCAATAATATCTTGGTTTGGACTAGCCACTGAGTTTATGGTTGAGCTACCAACTTGCCCAACTGCATTATAGTAGTTTGCAGCACTGTGTGTTAAGAATGAATCTGATCCCAGTACAAAGATATGTGCAGCTGTACCTAGTCTGTTATGTTGTATGTCAGTTTGAATTGCTATTCTGAAAGAAGGGAGAACATGTTCTGGGAATAAATATAACAGGGTCATTGAAATACTATTTTTTGTTCTAGTAGGGTACCATAAATAGGTGGGCAAGTACTACATTATGAATCACATTTATAGGAGCAATTTTCCTGTACACCTAAGGCTGTTAACTGCCATTCATTTCTTTCCAGAGATGAATCAGTCTTCAGAAAAAGGCTGATGAGGGGAACTTATTCATGAAGGCCTTTGCATACTTTGCTAGCATGACTTTCTCAAAACTTGAAGCAGAGGAATAAGTCTTTTCCTTTTGATATTTTGGAGTAATGAACTCTCACTGGACTTGTTTATGTGCTGAACTTTCACTGGACTTGTTTATTCAGACAACCAATTACCAGGATAGTTATATCTGCTTCTATTGGGAATACATTGGTGTTAGATGCATGCATTCTACCCTATAGGATGTTGGAACACCAGAAAGATATATATTAATTTCATTGCTTGCAGACACATTGACTAGGGTACCAACTGGTATATAAACTTTCACGTGATCTCTGTAGTGCTTTGGTGACAAGTGTTTAAGCCTTTCACAGTTGACACATCAAACTACAGATGTAAAAGGTCAATGATAAGAAAGGATCAGATTTCTTTGAAAAAGAAAACTGCTGATTCAGCACCTGAGATCTTGCAACCCTACACCAGACATTTTGACACATTGTTAACTAGAATTTGCATGGAGAGTTCAGATGATGTCCTATGAATCATCATTGTTATGTTCAACTTTCTGTTGTTCCTATGCAAAACTATTTTATTAAGGAGGTACAAAAACTATTTAGGAAAGTTCCATTGCTTCAGCCTACTGATGACAAAAGAATTCCTCATTCACCAAGTGGTCAATCATTATGTTATTCATCTTTGTATATCAAATACAAGTGCAGCCTTTAGGGAGCAGAGCTGATCAAAATATTGTTTAAAGTGAAAGGACGTTTTGTCCTTTTAGTCAGTGTCTATGATATTAGGTTCTGATAGAGGGCTGGTAACTATAGGAAAGGCCACTTGAAGTGGAGAATAAAATGTTACATGTCATCTGAAGCAATTATTCAGCCTTCCACAGATGACTAGCCTTGTATTAATGTGGTGGAGAAATTTTATGACTTGCCTCCCACCCCCCATATTTTTTACCGCTATTCTGCTATGGTAAGTGTGGTTAAAAACTATGGACTTTGCAGGGTCCAGAGGTCATTAAGATAAATTAAGCTGCTGCTGATCACATGGATCTGGTTGCTTGCAATCTGATGATGAGGGATATTATTTGGCCGATGTGCTGCCTGTGGTGAAATTAATTTCGCCCCTAGTATCTATCCAAAACCCTACAACTTCTGCTTCTGTGAATGGCCCGTAGTTACATTAAAAATACCATTCTACTAGGCAAAATGTTTCAGATCATGTATTTTATTTAGCATTCAGTCTTGCCAGTTGAAATAGAAAAAGAGTTCATTTTTATACTCTGCTTTTCAATGTCAAAAGAAGTCTCGAAGCGGCTTACAATTGCCTCCTCTTCCTTTCCCCACAACAGACAACCTGTGAGCTCGGTGAGACTGAGAGAGTTCTGGGAGCAACTGCTGTGTGAGAACAGCTCTAACAGGACTGTGAGTAGCCCAAAGTCACCCAGCTGGCTGCTTGTAGAGGAGTGGGGAATCAAACCTGGCTCACCAGATTAGAAGCAACCCCCTTTAAGCACCAAACCAATGGATAACTTTTCCTGTGACACCAGAAGTTGTACATAATCTGTTAAGTAAAGAAATCTTCTAGAAGGAAGTAGGATATCCGGTTGGACAGCAGAGCTCTGAAAGGAGGGAAAAGCTGTATTCTTTGGTTGGTAGGGTGAATTTTTGGACATTTTTTTATTCTAGGAGAAGAGAAGAAAGCTATCAGTGGACACACACACAAACAGACTAGTGGTAAAGCCTGTTGACACAGGCATAGAAGGTAGTAGGCTGCTGTTCTGGGTGAGGACACTGGAGTGATGTTCTTTGGGCAAGTGCATGTCTGCAGGGGTGGTTTGTGCTGCATGTGGTGGCATCGTCATGAAGTTGGGCGTATTCATTGGTACAGCAATAATGAGTCACTGGCTTTGGTCAACTGGGAAGGCTACTTACCACAAATGAAATGGTTTGCATGGGTAGAACTTACCTGTCATTGGATGATTTCATGGTACACCACGTTCTTCATGACAATCTGGTCTGAACCTTGGATCAGCATCCCCTAATCTGAGCCAGTGATTACACAGACCTTGAGATCCTAAAAGTGTCTAACTCTTGAGATGGCAACATGGAATTGTCCATGGCTGAATACAGAGTCCTATAGATGGAGGCCTACTTTTTCCAGGGTCTGCCCCTGAGATTTGTCTATTTACCAGGCCAAACTTGAGAAAAGTCACTTCCGTTCCTATGTCTCTCCAGTCATTTACTTATTTACCATTTGCAGTTTCAGGCTGTAAATATTATTTAGATCTTCCTGCATTGCCAGATTCACAGGACTCATGCTGGTTTGTCTGTCTGTCTGTTTGCACCCCAAAATACAGTTGCTGGTAAGGGCCCTTAGCCCAGGTGGAACACACCTGCACCATTCCACCCCAACCTCAGCCTGCAAGCCTCTATTATCACTGCTTATCTCTATGATCAGCTCAGCAGGCAAAAATGGCTACTTCAGAGCATGAGGCATTGTACCATTTTAAGGCCTTCTTCCAAACCTCCAGGAATATTTCCAACCCAGGGGTAGCCAACCTCCAGGTGGGGCCTGAAGAGCTCCTGGAATTACAGCTCACCTCTAGATTATAAAGATCAACTCCCCAGGCAGTAATGGCTGCTTTGGAGGGTGAACAGGGTTGTTGTGCAGAAGAAACATTAAAGGCCTTTCACGCAGGATGTTGGGGAGATTTAATACTTGAAACAGGAGGCAAAAGAACCCCTTGTAACAGCATTCAGTTTCATCTCTACAACAACCTTGCACAGTAGGCAAATGTTCAGAGATGGTGGAGAATAGATACATATGGCTTGGCTGTGTCTTCCCTTCAGCAGTGAGGCTAGCCATAACAGCATTTTAAGTGAGAAGGGGATTTTCTGTGGCCTCCCTTTCAGCCAACTTTTAGGCAGAAAAGGGAAGCTTTCCCCCCTCAAAAGGGATGCCCATGCATGCCCTCAGATTCCCCTGTGTTTCTCTTGGAAACGCATCCCGCCCCTCAGTCAGGGGTCTTTAGGTGCTTCCTTCATAGCAGGCCTTACAGAACGGGAATGTGTGGAATCCTGAGCAAGAACAGCAATTGGCCCTGAGGGGGGATATTCCACCAAAAGGAGGCTTTGGAAGCTTCAGCATTTTGTCAGGGTGTATGTTCAGGGGTGGGAGAATCTACCTGATTGGCCGTTCGTGGGAGATACAACGGCCAATAAGGTAGGCTATGAGTTGTTATGCAACTTTGAAATTATATAGTGTTACTAGCAGGAAAGCTCATTGTATTTCTGATGGCAATAGGCCATCCCCCCAGTCCCGGGCAGGTCAGGCAAGATCTGGATAGGCCTCAGCGGGCCTTTTTGGGGCAGGGGGGAAAGCGCTGGGGGGCAGATTGTTCCCCTCTCTACCACCTTCAAAAGGCCTGGTACAAGAAAGGGAAAGCAGAAGGCTGATATATGTAAACACATGTGTGCGCACACACACACTCACACATACATTTTTTTTCTTTTTTCTCTCATTAGTACTCACTGAGGTGTTAATGAAATCTCCTCTTACTGATGTAAGTCGTCTCTTAACAGTGGCAAGAAGAGAACTGAGGGAAGAATGTTTGTGCAAGGAAGCCAGTCTCAGCACAGATGGGAGGGGGAGTACTCTTGGGATCTAGAAAGATCTTTAAAAGCTTTCTAGTTCCTTTACATGGTTAGCCTGAGCTGATGAGAAATGGGGATAGGGAGATCTCTTCCTGAGCTAGGGCCCTGTTGTCTGGGTTGTTCAGCCTGGCTGACTTCACTGTGCTGTTATAGTTGTTGGGGATGTGGCAGTGGAGGGGGGAGTATGGTGTGCCATACTTCAAGATTGTCAGAGGTAGGAAGGTGGAAGACTAGAAACAAAGAGTGAGAGATGGATTATAGCCATGCTCAGCTGCTGACACTGGGGAAATGGGAGCATGTGCTAAAAAAGTAATTCATTTGCAAGGATGATCTCCTAAATTATTATATATACAAAAAGTAACTAATTTGTATGGCAATGTAAGGTACCCCCCATTTTGGGGTATCTTTTGGAGAAAGGCTAGTCTTGCATATGATTAGATACATTTATTGGAGCTTTTGTGAGTTCCCTAGGAAATCTATTGCATTCACTGGTAGGAATCAATTGCTTTTGTTTGTATTTTGAGTAGTAATATTGTTAATTGGGTTTGCCTGTGTGCTTTATAAAGTTTATATCTTCAGTACCTGGCATTATGTTTTATGACACCCATGGCACAGGCCGGTAAAGTGACATTTATGTCAGATCTGTCCCTCAGAACAAATGAGTTCAACACCTATGGAGTAGCTTGGACCTGGGCCAGATGAGTAAATTCCACATTCTGCAGTGTAGAATGAGGTGTCTCTGGAGCCCTTTTCACCAATATAATCAGAATTACGGTTGTCCAGATCCAATTGCAGCAGTTTACCTGTACAGAGTATGCCAATGACTATTGGTCTTTTTTAAACCTACAAAAGTTACCGAGCAGATGTTTTGCAAGGCAGATTTGTGATTATTTGTCAGGAGTACCTGTATCTCTGGCTTACTGTGAAATGTAAATAAGTTATCACAAAACATTATTTTATTTTTTATTTTTTGCAATTTAATCTAGAGCTTATCCCAACAAATTGCCTTCTAATCTCTTTGCAAGTTCTTTACTCTGTCTCCTTCACAAATCTCTCCATTCTTAAAACCTGAGGCAGCTTCCAGAATACATCATTTCAGACACATACCTACCCTTCAATGTTTCATAAAAAAACAATCATATAGAATAGAAACTGGGTATAACCAGTGTTGCTTAAGGTTTTCTAGATGCATAATACACAGACATGCATAATACACAGAACTTTACTACATAGACAAAGGTGCAGGAATGCAGCTGTTGATGAGGAAGTTAATCCCTGACATTTTGTTTATTATTACGAACCCAAATTAACACCTGGTATCTTGTAGCCTTGGAACACCTGGTACAGTACCAAGGTTCCAGAATACACATTCTACAGGGTTCCTGTGGTCTTGGTTTTTGTAAGGGAGCCTATTTGTAAGGGAGCCAAGAGAAGTCCACATGTAGTTCTCAGGCAGCCTTCTATTTAAGCAGTGGCTTGGTTTACTTGCAATGACTCAATGACACTGGGTGGCTAAGGACTGTTCTCTC
The DNA here is from genome assembly GCF_049243985.1 of Paroedura picta. Classification (NCBI taxonomy): domain Eukaryota; kingdom Metazoa; phylum Chordata; class Lepidosauria; order Squamata; family Gekkonidae; genus Paroedura; species Paroedura picta. The sequence goes on from NC_135372.1 coordinate 76,192,015, forward strand.
AGTGCTTCCGTATCATAATGTAGAGGTAAAGCGACTATTTATGTATTTAGTTTTTTTCTTTATCAGACCTCTATACTTTCTGTGATGGACTGTAATGGGTTTGGAAATGCGAAAACAGTTTGGTTAAAAAGTGGAATTGGCAATCCTTGTGCTTGTGAATGAGGAAGCACGGTTACATCTGACATGGACATAACAAACCCAAGGAGCACAAGGCAGGAAAGGGTTTATTATCTGCACAGCATAGCAGCTAAAATGTTTGCATTAGCATGTTAAAAGAGCTGAGTTCAGATCGTCCCTTCTGCCCCCATCACAGAGCTCTTAACTTGACCTAATCACAGGGTTGGATCCAAACTAAATTTTCTGTTCATGTAAGGCACTTCTGTCAGTGGAAAAGAAAGATCCTGCTTTACTAAAGCCCACAAGTCCCTAAAAGGCTGCTTCTGAGTAACAGGAAACCCTAAAGAACAACATGACAGGCAAATTGTGGGTTTGCAGCAGAATGGCAGGAGTAGTTTAAATCATCTTGCATATTCTGTTAGCGGGAAATCCTAGTCTGGATCTAACCCACTATTTCTCAACCTGACCTCCCTGACAGGAATGGTGTGAGGATAATGAGGGAAGAAAGCAGGAGCTCTTTGGAAACTGGGTGGGAGAAAAATGTAATCATGGAACTAGGAATAAGCCTAGTGTGAAAGAATGATCAGAGAAGCAGTAAAAATATAGCTTTTGTGTTAAGTCAGGAAAAGGTTGCATTGTAGTTATCACATAGCCTCATCTGAGTGTGCCCATGGAGCAGAATTTGAGTTATGATAACATAAATCTCCGTTTCAAATTTATTGCCATAATTTATCAGCTCATGTTGCTGAATGGCCAAGTAGTTAATTTTAAAATGAAGTGGTGCTATTTTCATTAATACCCTTGTGCTAACTACCTATCAAAACACTCAGAGGCAATTAATACCATGTTGCCGAAGTACTGAACCAATAAATATGTCCAGAACTGGCTTGTCTTTGGCAGATAAAAGACATTAGACTAACCTACTCCCTTAAGAATGCTTTCCCTTTCCTTTCCCCCCATATTGCCAGAAACATTTAGATTTTAAGGAAGAGATTAAATAGCTCAATAAGCCCATAACAGGAATTTAAAAGGCTGTTTTTTTTTCTTCATGACATTCAAGCAATCTTTTCAGGATTTCACTGCAATATCAATACAGTTGAAAGATGATGGAAAATTCTAGGGATTATATATCATAAGCACAAAAGAAGTTTTGCTTAGGCAAGGAACTCTACCTTGTTTCAAACAGTACAATAGAATTTGTGCTGCTGTATATTTTGTCATCTGCTAAGCATTGAAAATACTGGATGAAAGATTTTCTTTTTTTAAGTGAAAAAGTTGAATTGTCTCCCTTCCCTCTAATAAGTTCTTTGGCCATACATTTATAAGCACAGCTGAAGTAGGAGGTTTAGGTCTCCATAAGAAGGAGAGGGTATTTTTAGGATAATCTCTGACAGCTCAATCAGATGTGGGTTGAACTTCTGTCTCTGTTCCTATTGGAGGCATTTGAGCCGCAATGTGCCTTTTGGTGCGAGCCTAGGGGCTTACGCCCATGTTTCATAAAATATGGTTGAACGGATTCAGAACTGAGCTATGTAACTGGGAGAAGGCTCCTGGAGTTGGAGAAAGGCTTCAGACTTGGCTGAATGGAGTGGTAGAATTTATGCCACTACACTTTTTTTTAATGACACATGGACTGAAATGAAGCTCCTTGATGAGGCAGAGGTGAAAGCATGCATTTTTTCCTGATTACCAGCCAAGATAAATGCTCAAAACCAAGGTATTTTTTATGGATACAGGAACTCCAATTTTTTTCATGCATTTTTTTGCCTACATGGACCTGTTCCTGCTATTTGAATGAAGAGCAAGAACTTTCATTTAAGCAGGTCTCAGTATCGGGACAAAATAATAATGTCATGAATACAATGACAGTTTGTCGCTGTAAACAATAAAACACAATTTTAAATATAGTGCAATTGTTTCATTATATTTAATTCTGAATTTATATTATATTCAGTGTAATTCACCTAACTGATAGGGTATAGTAAAACAAAGGAAACATCTGTCCCTCTTAATAAAACAGTAAGAAGGGTTGGGGTGGGCTGAGTCCGGGATCAAAACTCCTCGATTGGCCCCTTGGCCCCGGACTGAGAAGCAGAGGGGCCAATTGGAAGGCGCAAAGCGCCTTCCGATTGGGCCCCCACCAGGACAGACCAGAGTTCCAGGGCAATCAGGAGACATTGCTGCCAGTCTGCTCCTGACCACAACAGGGAGAGGAGGTCAGCAGGGTTACTGAGGGGGATGAGAATGGAGGTTTGGACAGGCTGCGCCAGCCCTTTTTGCCCCAAGGCTGTCCTAACTGTCATGTCCAACTGTAAATTGCCTCAGAACCCTGACAGAGCTGGCAGGAGGCTGGAGAGTGTGCTCCCTTCCCCCTCCCTTCAGGCCTGCTGCGAAGGAGCCTCAGGCCTGACTGAGGGGAGGGAGGCGTTTCCAAGAGCAACGCAGGGGAGCCTCAGGGCATAGGTGTGGGCCTTCCTTGTGAGGGGGGGGAACTTTCCCCTTCTGCCAAACAGTTGTCTGACAGGGAGGCCACAGAAAAGCCCCTTCTCACTTAAAATACTGCTCTGGCCGGGGGTTAGACACAGCCAAGCCATGTGTCTTTCTTCTTTGCAACTCTCTGCAGATTTGAGGCCACTGCACAGTGTTATTCTGCAGATAAAACTGGATGCTGTTGCAGAGTTTCTTTTGTCTTCTGTTTCATCTGCACAACAACCCTGTGCAGTAGGCCTCAAGTCTTTAAATTCAACAACCTGTGTGGGAGGCCTTAAATGTTTCTTCTCTACCACAACCCTGTCCAAAGTAGCCCTTTCTGCCTGGGGAGCTGATCTTTATACTCTGCAGGTGAGATGTAATTCCATGAGCTCTCCAGGCCCCACCTGGAGGTTAGCTACCCCAGGGTTGGAAATATTCCTGGAGGATTGGAGGTGGGACTTCAAAATCGTACAATGCCTCAGAGTCCAGCCTTCAAAGGAGCCATTTTTGCCTGCAGTTGGGAGGGAGTGGTGCAGGTGTGTCCCTCATAGGATATGGGCTATGACCAGCCCTTACCAGCAACTGGGGCACAGACAGGCAGACCAGCATCAGTCATGTGAAACTGAAATAACTTTTTTCAACCTTGTTCTGGCAAATAAAAAAAAAACAGCATAAAAAAACCTTAGTAAGGTCAAGCTGTGCACAGTCTTCCTCTTAGGGTTCCCAGCTTCCATGTGAGGCTCTCTACCCCACCACCCTCATAGGGTGTCTGCTATGGGGAGCGGAAGGGAAGACGATTGGAAAATGCTTTGAGACACCTGAGGCCTGCTGGGTCGCTACAGCCCATTCCCAGTTCTTTCAGACCTCTCACAGCCCTTACGGGTTGACTATTGTAGGGAGACGAAGGGAAAAGTTGTTTGTAAACCGCTTTGAGACTCCTTTGGGTAGTAAACAACAGGGTACAAGAAATCTGTTCTTCTTCTAAGAAGCAACCATGAAAGAAGCATGTGGGCACCTAACATTTTATCAATAGTGAAAAAATGGAGAAGGAACAGTGTGGACACCTGTGTACTGTAACTACCCCATGTTTATTAGGGCAGAGGGGCATTTCGGTGTCTGTGGCCTAATTCACACAAGAAGGGAAATGACGCAGAACTGGGAGGAATTGGTTGCCATGTAATCTTCCCCTAAGAAGAGTCTCCAGTCTGATTTTCCCTTCACATATCTGAAGACATAGCTCTGGAAAGCTCATCTGTAACCACTATGCCAAAATTCCCAAAGGTCAGTCCTCTCCCACAATCAACGAATATTCCACACCACAGGTTCTTGACACCCATCTCTCCACACCCGTGCCTGCATTTGCCACCATGCCTCCACAACCTCCCACATAACACACACATTCAACCCCATGCCCTTACAGACTGGACAACTCCTCCCTTTCCTCTTCCCACTGCCAAGCTCTAGCGCCCGTTGTATTCTTGGATACAATGGGCTTTGTCCCTAGTCTAACTATATTGAAATGCCCTTTATATGCCCTGCTTCTAACTGAAGACTATGAATAAATACAGAAGTACAACTCGTGATTGCTGTAAGGTTTTATTTTTTTCTTAGGAGTAGCAGAGATGTGTTGTCTAAAATTCTCAAATCTATCCAGAACATTGTTGGCAAATATTAGAAATCTTCTGGTTGCAGAGAAAATATTTTGTGGCATATGCTAGTGGTGCTGCTGATCGCACCATCTCATTTGATATTGGAAGAACTGGTTCCTACATAAGGAACCTGATATAGGATTGCCTGAGGCATCCTATGAAGCTGTGCAGGGAAGGAAAATGTTTTGCTTTTTGTGTTGTAAGGCAGGCTGGTGGGAAGATATAAAGGCATGAGAAAACAATCCAACATGCCCAGCAGGGAGCAGATTGAAATGCTCTGATGGTATTTGCTGGATGACAAGAAAGGCAAATGAGAAACCTGTCATAGGTTGGTTGTGCTTGCTTTGGCAGCACATATAGTAACATTGTAATGATAAGGATGACACTCAAATTCGTTATAGGTTAGCAGCAACAGTCAGCCCACCTATTTTGCTAAGAACAGAGAATAAATGTGCCTTTTCCCCTTCAGTGACAGGCCACTTACCCACCCTGCAGATTTACTGGGTGCTATAGTGGCAGCTGCTAAGACTTCCCAAACCCCATATCCCAGGAACTAATGAAATACACTGATTGATCTTTTGATGGCCAATCTATGTGAGCACTTTAATTTCTTCCAGGGTCCATCAATGTATAAGTTGGGGCTGGGCTGGGCATAACAGGAGAAACTCGGGTCATCCCCAGTTGGGTGGTGCTCCCACACTCCCCACTGAGCATCATTTCCATCATCTACCCTGATCATATTACAACACAATTCCAAAGTAACAAAATAGCAAACCCCGTATCTGCTGCCAAGTTTGGTTGGCACCTTTCCTTCTTTCTATTTTTTCTTGGTTTTACTGAGACCAGGGACAGTCACATGTGTACGTGTGTGTGTATGTGTGTGGATGGCATGATAAAACAGCCCACTTCTTTATCCCTTGTTTGTGTTGTAATGGTTTCACATAACAATGCAATCATGGCTATTTTTAAAAAATTATTTTGGACTTGGAGGGATGTGCTCAAATGGTGCTGGGAAGGTGATTGGGGATTTTTCACCATGTGACAATGATTGTCAAATAAAACAAACAGTTTCCTGTCCCTCGACAATCCTGTGTATATACACATTCTGGGAGTAAACAGGAGGGAGAGTGGGCCGAAGACTCCCTGTGCAGTTTTGAGGAAAGGCAGGCAATGGCAAACAACCTGTGAATGTCTTTTGCCTTGAAAACTCCATAAGGTTGTCATAAATCAGCTGAGACTTGATGACCAGAAAACAAACAAACCCTGAAGAAGAGAATCGTGTGATGGCAACATGCCCTAAACATTTCCTCCTCATTAGGGAGTGGGGTGGAATTGCCTGAGAAATGATTTTTTTCCATCGAAACAAAGAAATTATCAGATGGACTTCCTTACATTAATTTTAAGACTGATATATTGATATTAAACACTCCAGCTTAATATCTGAAAATTGATATATGGTCTGTTTTGGATTCTGGCCCTTTTTTGGGATACACCACTGTAGCAATTCCATGCAGCACTGCACAAGCAACTTTCAAACGCCCTTCTAGCCATGTGACATTATTGCTACCCAGAAACATCAAATTAAGTCTCTGCTGGGTGAAAGCCTGCAAGTATTTGTTTACAGACATCCAGCAGATCTGTGTAGTACAATCTATTCAGAAAGCAAGTGTCTGTGCAGCATCACAACATCACAGAAAACACACAAACAAGACAATGATTTCTACCCATCTGATAATAATTTCCATTTCATCTTAACATTCAATTTCTTAGGAGGAAGCTTTAATTTTCTGTGCTCACTTTGGGTAGATCTGTTTATACCATTAAAGGCTTTGAAACAATGAAGTGGTGATGTGTCCCATGCAATACAAGAAAACTCTGTGCTCTCATGCCAGCCATAGAAAGGAATTTCAAAGAAGCATCCCACAAATGAGCAGGAGAGAAATGTGAATTAATAGTTCAAATACTAGGAGAGCCAGTTTGGTGTAGTGGTTAGGAGTGCGGATTTGTAATCTGGCATGCCGGGTTTGATTCTGAACTCCCCCACATGCAGCCAGCTGAGTGACCTTGGGCTCGCCACGGCACTGATAAAACTGTTCTGACCGAGCAGTGATATCCGGGCTCTCTCAGCCTCACCCACCTCAAAGGGTGTCTGTTGTGGGGAGACGAAAGAGAAGGCGACTATAAGCTGCTTTGAGCCTCCTTCGGGTAGAGAAAAGTGGCATATAAGAACCAACTCTTCTTCTTCTAGGATAAGTAGCATTGGTTCTGTGTTCTGTTCAACTACTCCATAATGTGGTAGGCAGGATCTTGTGGTATGAGCCAGACAACAGTTCTCTAGCTAGCTGATAAAAGAACTGAGGACAGCCCATTGAATGTCTTGAAAATGTACTGGTGTTACTTTGAAACCCAGACTATTTGAGCTGTTCATTGTACCTGCTTGTGATGCTAGAATAAAGATGCTGCAATATTCTGAAATGTACTGTTTCACTGTAGTCCATTCCCAAACCATGTTCTCTGACCACAACAGATTTCAGCATTCAGGATATTACTCTCTTACCTGGTCCCAAGTCATAAACATGTAAAGTGACCTACATACACACTATATAGTAAAGACCAACAAAACTTGTTAGCATTAGCAATTTTTTATTTTCCTTTTTTGTTGCATAGGAAATGCAGTACTTGCTTCCAGTAATCGTATTGTAATGTGAGAGGGTGGTAGCACTAATGGTTGAATACAAGAGTTAAACTAATCCACACCAGCTCAAAAAACCTGCAGAGATTTAGTCGAAAAAAAGAATGGATTGCCCACAGTGATTCTCAACCAATTGCAAATTTTCACAGAACACAGTAAAACTAAAATGATAACTATGAGAGTCAATACAAAGATTCTAGAGGCACAAGGGGCCCGATTCATAAAGAAAGGTAGAGACACAGGGGTATTAACATGGGGTTCATTGATTTTGGAGCAGATTGTTCGTATGTCCACTGGAAGTGCTTTGATAACACCAAATGGAAAATGCATATTAAAGTATATGACTTCTAGAACTGAGTGAGCTGATGAATGCCTGATTGTGCAAAGAAGCCATCAGCAGGTGCATTGTAGGTACTTCGCATTAGATGAATGTTCCTACTAACTTATTTTGCAAGCCTGCAAAATAACTGCAAAAGTATGATTTCCTGCCTTCCTACAGCAGAAACAAAAGAAATGGTACAGAGGGGATCCTGCTCATCCAGCCACATAGCTTTATTGAGTGTTTGTGCTCTCCAAGACTACATTAAGATCACTTCTCTACTGTGAATTGACAGGCTTTTCTAGCTTTTGCCTACAAGCTACTCTTGTCCTTGGAACTGTGACTATTCTGGCCATCTTCCTTTCTAGCCTGGAAAAAAATAACTGATTTGAAGGATGGCTATACATGAGGAGGCATGATTGTTTGGATGAAACACCTAATGAAATCCTGAATTGCAATGCTCTTTGTTCCTGGACAGATCCTGAAAGGAAGTGCAAAATATATGCAAAAATTCCAGCTTTTTTTATAACCGAATTATATTTTGTTCAACAGCACAATAAATGTCTCATATCTGTGCAAAATGCAGACTGAGAGTGCAGTCATCAAAATATTATTCCCCTTGGTCTCCTTTGCCCTTATTCATGTCAAGTGATCTAGATATTGTAGCTATGGGATTAAGTCTTGCTTCCATGATGTCCCTTGGTTGACAAGAAATCAATTTCTCACAACATGCTAAAGTTTATACTTGTCTTCTGGGAAAAACAAACTCAAATTTGAATTTAAAAACACACCCAAATCCTATGTTAATGCCTAGTGACCATTCATGAATCGGGCCCAAAGTTCTTCATACAGTTTTCTTTTGAAGAAACAAAAGTTGCAGTGGTGCATGAAATTAAACAGCCATATGAGGTTGTGTTTTGAAAGGTTCTTCAAAGGTTGTTTTAATATTAGGAGGTCTGGTGTGAAGAAAGGCCAAGCATGGGTACCTGGTTTAAATACTGTACATTAAAAAAAAACATTTCCAATGTCAGTTCAAAGTTTGAGATTTGTCCCTTAATTGCAATATGTCTTATTGTTCTTTCAGACTGAGCTCCTGAAGTTCTTATGGAAGCTTGTAAGCAAAACTACCCCACACATGGATTTCTGTTTTCAAACCCCATGCCTGCCTTCAAGAATAAAGAATGCCCCCCAACAAAAGTAATACTGAATTTGAAGTAAATGTATATCTCCAACATACTGAAAACACCCAAAATCAAGAAAAAACAGAATTTGTGTTCTCAGTGAAATATCTTTAAACCTATCTGACAAGAACCAAGTCAGGAAAAAAAAGACTAACATAACTTTGAGTAATATTCATACAGCTCACTAAGCATTATGGAATAGCATGCATTAATATTGTACGGTTATTTTACATCACCTATATCAGAAGATTCTGACAGACAGCGAAGGCTACTGGTGTAGAAAAATCTTACTTCAGAAGAGCAATATAATACAGATTTCACAGGCACTACATTTTTAATATATCAGGTATTATGCTGGTTTTCTTATATTTCTTTCTGTCCTAAAGCTGGCATTTATAATAATGACCAAAAAGGCAAAGGATTGAAGTAAACGGAAACTAGATATCAAAGTTGATATATTTCTTTTTTTTTCTTTCAGATTTATATTAGTGCATAGTTCTCATGCAGATAAACACTGCTATGCATTTACATTGTTGGAAAGCAGAGTGAATTGAGCCCAAGTTGTCACATTTTTGTAAATCATTTTGCCAGCCTGTAATAGCACCATGTAATGGATTTGCATTAAACATTAAATTGATTTCAGAATTGGTGACACAGTATTCACTACAGTTAAGTGCTATGGAATAGCTTCAATGTTACCTGCTATATATCAAAGCAATTTTCATCCCACTGCTTTTTTATTGGAAAAAATAAAAGGAAAATGTACTCGATACTAATTAGACTATTGCACAGCCTTGGACTTGATGGTGGTATAGCTGGGTTTTACTGTCAAACAGTAATACATGCATTGACTTCAAGACAAAATTGGCTTTGGAAGCTTGATTTAATGGAAACCTCGCCTGGTAGGCAGAGTTCATTTCATGAGATCTCCCCCAATAGATCTCATGAAGATGAGTTTAGTTTAGGTGCCATTGAAGCTCTCCTTACATTTTCATGCCGGTTGTGGTTTGCAATGTTTGTTCTATGGAGGTCTTCTACCAAAGGAAAATAATTCAAAAAGATATTTCTAGAGACACAATGCAAAGTATAGTACTGACATTCTTTAAAAGATCACAGGGGAAAACATTGTTTTATGCCATGTATTTGGGTTTGTTTGTTTGTCTTTGTGTGTGTGTACGGTAAATGTTAACACTGTCACTACAAAGCGGCAAAATATATGGAACAGAAAGGAAATAGTGAAAGAAAACTAGGTAGAGGGATATTGCATATTCCTGTGGGCTGACTGAATACAGTGGAGTTGAAAAGTTTCTATTCTTTTACTCTCTTAAGAGAAGGAGCCAAGATCACGATACAAACAAGGTATACCCATGGCTCATTAGAGCCATTAAAAAACACACCATAAAATATGGTAAATAAATACAGTATTGCAGAGGTGTGCAGGGTGACATTAGGTGAGGCCCAATTTTAATAAGGGATAAAGATAACAAATATTTAATAGTCAGAGTCAATTCATGGAGACATATTGTTGTTTTGATTGTAAGGGGGAAGAAGGGGGGAAGTCGATGTTTGTGCGTCTGGTGGTTTTCAGAGAAAGGATCACAAAGAAAAGTTGGTTGCACAATGAATAGAAAGCAATTTCAAAATGGGCAATGCAAATGTGAATCTGATTATGATGTGTGATTCAAGCTTATTTCTTTATTGTAGACTGCACACCCCATGCAGCTGTGTCCCCTAAGGTCTCCATTCTCTGTTCCATTTTGAGGAATAAAACCTTGTTTGTTCTCCACACCTGAACAGATCTGAACTGCTGTGTTTCTGCATGATAATAAGAGGAACCAAAATTTAATTTAGTGTCTTTAATACTTTACAACCCCTGTTGGTAAACACCCTTGACCGCCTACCTAATGTTTAAAGCCTTTTAAAACAATTTGTTTTATGCAATTCTGATCAGAATTCCCTAACTTTACCATCTTCAAACTTAATACGATAAAACACCTTCAAAAATACAGCATATCTGTAATGTCCATTTACAATGGTTCTTCAGTAGCCTATACTTCTCAAGCATAGGAATATGCTATACTATTGAGAAAAGAAAAAAAATAACTGTATTTAAATACATACAAAAAGGAAACAGGAAAGTTTTTAACTTAAATCCAGTTCCCAAAGGGGAAAAAAAGCAATTCTATGAATGCTGCCTTTATAACGAACAATCAGAAATTCCACTAAGCTAATTTGACAGAAATTTTCCTCATTTAAACAACATTACAAAAGTCCTGCATTATAAAATAGGGTAGAATAAATCAGTGTAATCAATAAAACTATACAACATACAAATTACATCGCTTCTGAGTGGGCAGCTTTGATTCTGTCTCTTTGCGGCCATGACTACGACATGCTCACTAAAAACAACTAACTGCCCAAACTATTGCTTAGTTTGTTTTGTTTTTTTAAAAAAGGGTGCAATTTTGTTGTATATACAACCAATTTACTGGTAATACCTTGGCTTATAGCAAGGTTCTGACAAAATGTTTGTCTAGGCTTTTTTCCCTTCACTGTGAAGCACTGAAAGCTGCTAATTTTTTTATTTTTTATTTTTTAGTGCACATATGTCTTAATAAAGTAATGCCCTGCTAAGTGCTATAGGGAAGGCAAACAATGCTGGCTAGTGGATGTGATACCATAATACTAACAATTACACAATACAACAGAGCAAATGACTACTCAACCACTTATCTGACATATATGAAAATTCAAAACATTTTTTCCTTAAATAGAGAATAACCAGTAAACAATTTTCAGAACTTGGAAGTTTTAAAAACGTGCATATAAAAATGGGCATTATATACTTTTATTGAATGTGGATTGATTGCAATCTGCTAATAAAAATGGGTGTGGGAGCTGAAGAAAAAGGGAGTTTTTTTTTTAAGGCTTGCTTGTGAAAGGAACAGTTGTAAAACAAAACTTGCTTGAAGCAGGGTTCAGCTTAGTGCTTCACAGTTTGACTGCTTCTCTAAGAAGAGCCCTTCCTACATGTGCATTCAAAAATCACCCCCCCAAAAAATTACAAACACCTAAAACACACTGCGTCAAGTGCAGCACTGACTTTGGTCAAATAAAAAAAAAGTCAAAGAAAAATTAAGAATTGCTAAGCTTTTCTTCTACATGATATAAGCAGGTATTGCATATTTTCATATATCTGGGGAAAAACAAAAACAAAAGGAAGACTCCAAATAAAATGTAAATGCAGCAACATCCAAAAATACTGATAATCTAGCATCTACAGATCTCAGAATAGCACTGCCACTGACCGTACAGGACAAGAAAACACTACCGCTATCTGTGGAAACAACTAACATTCTACTGAATTCTAAGATGCTGAAACTGACAATGGCTGACATAAAAGTCACATTTACAAAAAAGTGTCTCCAAATGCTTGACTAGGGAAAAAACCCTTTCAATATAGGAACATGTGCAACAATTCCACAAATAATCGCTATCCAGGGCAAGGCACATTGATATGGAATTTTTTTTTTGTTTCGTGCAAATCAAGAAAACAAAACAAAAAAAATTAGTTTCAGGGAAAATATGAGGAGCAAAGTGTCTTCCCAAGAAATTCAGTTTACTTGATTGTATAGGACAGTAGTAGAAACCCTTCTGAAGGGCTGAACAAACATAGTTTAAAGGCAAGTGCCTGGATTAGGGATTACAATATTGTGTCTTAATGCACTCTACTTTACCCTACATTAACTATATAAAAATTAGTTACTAACACTAGAACATGCAGAGACTTTCTCTGATTAGCTGGACTTGCCAACCAGAATGTATATATATGTATAATATAGGAAACCTTCTTAAAGTTGCATGGGAAGCAAAGGGGTGCTCCGCTGTCTGATAGAAAAAAAAAACTTGCATTTTTCCTATTTTTTTTCTTTTTTTTTATACATAAGATACAGGACATTTGGGGTCCAAACTTTTTTTCCAGGGTACCCTTCATTTGAACTGGCAAAAGATGTAGAATCAGCATTTTGTCTTATTATTCTGCTTTTACAGTCCAGAAAAAAATACCAGTTCAGGGTCACAAAGGCTTTTCATTTTCTGGACAGCTCTCTATTATTCTCTCAAGGGTCACAATTCAATCCAGGGCTAGGTATGCTTAAACCCACCCAATGGGATGAAGTACACCTAACTCAGAGCCGGGCTGTGACCAAGGTCTTTTGAGAAGTGATATTCCCTATATTGCTGGAAACACAAAGTTTGTCAGAATTGGCATTATGTATTATAGTGACCTTTAGCTTATAAAATTAACAGGTATTATGATTTAATTTTAATTATGTGCTTTGATAACAGAAAATGATTAATTAGCATTTAATGTAGATAACATATTGTGGTAAAAGCACCATTAATTTGTTTTAATTTCCTTCAGTTTTAAAGGGATACAAGTTTAACAATAAAAAACATAAAAAGCAAAAATAGCTCCCCCTTTTTTCTTGCAAGGCTGTTTTTTACCCCAATAATTTAGAGTCCTGGGGTGGTAGGACTTGGAAAACAAAAATAGAATTTTCAACAATCTCTATCTTACAAAGATATTTAGCTATCCAATGAAATTGCACTTTTCTCAATTCAAAATTCGATTGTTTTGATTGATTCCTGTCAGTTTCTATCAAAACAGACCAACTTCCCCATTTCCATGTGAATTTTATGCAATTGTTGAAAATTGTCAAATACATTTAAGTGCAGCATTTTAAACCTTTTTCTTTTTTCTTGTGAATAGCAGTAGATTGATGCTTTATATTTCTCTGCAACTTGAGTGAAAAATCAACCTGTTGATAATGCTCTTATGAGTCATGTTACCTATCTAACTTCTGACTGTAAAATTAAAAAAATCCTGATATGTTACAGAAAAACATGCCCCATGTCTGTCCTGTAAACTCTACGTTGCAGAATTCAGCTATCACAAAACTCATCATTTAAGTCTGTTTCTCATGATCTCTCAAGAAATTTCACACCTGTATGGGAAATAAATCAATGAAAATACTGTAAAACAACCAGGCGACACATGGAAAGTGTTATAACAGCAAGTCAGTAAGCAGCCAGCAGGCTAGCTCTACTACCCGGTGTCCCTAATGCTCACACTACCAATTGAAACACTTCAAAAATTATGAAGCCCAAACATTTCCAGCACCATATGAGAGATTACATCAGTCAGTAAGGTATTCTTTTTTTAAAAAAATCCCCTCCTCCCCCCACGTTACGGCCATTGTCAATCAACCATAACTTTTTGCCGTTTCTGAGTATGATCAGTTTGCTGTTGGTATCTGTTCTTTGCCCCTTCCACGGATGTGAAGTAACTGCGCTGTGTTGCTGCTGCTTCCATGTTACAGAGTTGGGAAGGGGTCAGGTGGTCTGTCTGGTGGATGGTGGGAAGCTATGAGTTTTATCCCAGGTACCAGGACTGCATGAAAGAAATAAAAGAGAAAGGAAAGAATTTGTATTATGTGTGGTCATTATCAAGGAAACTCTCATTAGCAGTCGGCATGCTGTCTCCCCATCCAACAATGCTGAAGAAACTTCAAAGCATAACATCAGCTACAGAAAGTCAAACTGCAATCAATACCAACTTAAATAAAATATATACAATGCCAGAAGATATACAAATGCCAGCAGATGGAAGCACAACAGGCAGAACCTCTATGGCAAGGTACACCTAGAAGAAATCTACAAATAGTATAAGACCGATATGACTGTGGCATGTGTCAAGGCAAATGGTCTTATATCTCTGTCTTCATTTGTCAGGAAATAAAAACGGATATTTACAAATAATTACATAACACAACAGGTAATTTTTGTATGGTTGCTCAACCAATAGGTCATCAAAACTGCATTGCCTTTTGTTACTTAAATATCTAAGTGCAAATCTCAAAGAATCTAACTGAACGGCTTCATAAAATGAACAGGAACAGAATGAAAGACCCTGCTAAGAGAAACAGACTTCCTCCATTCCTATTCAAGATGCATTTGATGCAACGAAGCCTCAGAAGAGGCTGGGGGGGGGGGATAAAAAGCAGTACTGTGAGCTCTCCGCCTCACAAGGAATTCAGACGCTACTTGTAATATTAGAAAAAAGCTGGTGAATCCTGCAACATTCCACAAAACCATTAAAAATTAAGATTCAGTCATGTGAAGATTGTGGCTAAACATAGTTTCCTATACTTTCCCCCACAACTAATCCACACGCTGGACTCTATGCATGTCTTGAGCACAGTCAGATTTTCTTGAGAACATTATCAAGATTTGGAAGGGAAAGCACGTTTTGGTTTCCCACAGAATAATACTTTCTACAATCATAGCACATGTTATCTGCTAAAATGGCAAAGGTTACAGGTTAGTCTATATGTTAAAAGTGCTACAATGTTGCTACCTAAAATGGTCTCTGTAAGGTGACTGTGTCAAGGTTTGGCTATAGCGTGTGGAATAGTTGTGCCAAAAGGAATGCTCGTGCCAAGAATGTGAGCTTAAAATATAACTCAGTTGGGTTCAGTGAAAGTGCTAATTTTTGTCAAGACTCTGTGAATGAAACAAGAAGACTGCACAAAAGTTCTATGAAATTAAGTTCACACGAATGACGGCACTCTATAAGATACTGTGCAATGGGCACAGACATCAATCAAGACAGGCTGGAGTTAACCACTCATAAAAGTGATTTTTTTCCCACTCCCTTCTATAATTTTTAGGGCACATAAGTTTTTAGGCTTATTTGTTTCTCATTAACTGTTTCTGAAAAGCCACTGAATCCATATATGTAGGAGCAGAATTAATGCAAAACAAAAACTTGAGTCTAATTTTCAATTCCGATTCTGCAAATTACTTTCATCTACATCTAGATCATGCCTGCGACTTTCAAATGAACAAGTGGATACAATGCCAAACTTCATAATGAGATGATACACGAAGAGAAGTTTTGTTACATGTCCAGGCCACCCTTTCCTCGTAATCAAATAAAACAATTAGAACCTTACTCTTCCTATCTGAAAACTGCCCCAAATTCTTATGTTTGGAAACACCTGCAATTGCACTAAACTTCTCCGTGCCTTTCACTTCTGTGTGCCTAGTGGAGTCTTGTGCTGGTGTGTAGATGGTTGAAATGATTCATGCAGGAAGTTCCACACGGCTATGCCTCATTGTACATGGAGAAAGGCCATGCGGAAGCATTTTTCAGCCCCTTGCATATTGGAGGGTGAGTAACCCAACTTTTGAGTGTGTTTCACAATTGTTATGATAATTTTTCATCACATTCTTAATAAAAAAGTAGCTCTTGGTTTTCCTCTTTTACCTATGTAATGCTTTTATAAGACTGCCTGGACTGTGACAGACCCAAAATCAGAATGCTTCATGGCTCAGCAGGGATCTGAACTCAGGTATTCCTGGTAAAAGTCTAACACATTATCCATTATGCCATACTATCCAATCATCCAATGTTGATTCCTTTTACCAGTGTATGATAGTACACTACCTCTTCTTCTTTGCATGATGGCAAATTAACAGCACTCCTATCCCTGTAGTTTACATCTGCTGATAGTGACCAAAGAAGATCATTCCCTGTAGATATGAATGGCAGAAACTAGTGCTATTACTGACACAATTATTTCCCAGACAAAACAAACTTGCCCCAATGCACCTGGTATTATTAAAATTCAAATTGCTTATTATAAAGAAAAGAAAAAATCCTGCTGGCTTCAAGACTGCATGATTTTGGCTTTGGCCATGTGTCACAGAGACTGGTTAAATAAATACTGGTAAAATTGGGTTGGCAAGAGAAAAACTGTCGGTTTGGTTGCCTAGTTTCCTTTTCATCACACTGTCTAATTTTTGGTCTTTCACAAAAACCCTTAGGTATCTTCGCTATCTTTTCTCTACAGATTTTATAACCTAAGATTCAGAATAGATGTAATTAAATTAAATAGCTTTCATAGGTAGGTTTTTGCTTAAAATTTTCACTTAAAGAACAGGGAGTTTGGGAAATTCACTAGGTTAAAACAGAGTGAATTGGATTACCCTGCCAAAATATTGTCTGTTCACTCTGAACAAATGAGTGTACTCTCACCATCTGAATGCTTAAATTGGAAAGTGCTTAATAAGGATGATTCTTGCACTTCAATCCTACCTTAAGTTACAATAACCTGCTCTCAAGAGTTTTTATAAGCCGAGAAAAAGATTCATTGCATCATGGTGAAAGTGTATACTGTAGTCACCAACTCCATGTCAATGCAAAATGTGACCCTGACAATTGGACCAGGATCACAAACATTTGTGAGTACACAAATGTTTAGTCATTAATACCCTAAGGGTTGCTCTCCAGAAACCAGAAGTTTTAAACCAAAAGGTCACTCCTTCCTCAGTTTTCAGACAAGCTATAATCAGGACCAGCCTACTTGCTAAATGTCACCATTGCATCTTGATTATCCTTCTTATATTGCTATTATTCGTGCAGAAATCCTACTACTGAAAGCCACACAACTACTGAAAAAAGGCCCATTTAAAGTAGGCAAATTTTAAACGATTAGAAAACAGCACCATTTACTTTAAACTAATGTTAAAAGTAGAGATCAAATTCTATTTAATATTTTAGTGGTTGCTCCAAAATTAATGGGACTTAATTGAGACTCTGATGTGGCCTGTGTCATTTAAGGACATGTAGCAAAAGTTTTTGAAACTCCTTGTGTTCTTTCAGAATGCAGCTTGTGCCAGTATTTCTTTTCTTAATACTCAGTACACATTTTAGACAGAAGGGGGTGCACTTCTCCATGCCACTTTTTTCCCTCTGCTACTCACTGCATTAAGTTTTTTTTTTAAATCTGCAGTGCTTCTGCACTCCTCTCAAAAATGAAAAAAGAAGTTTCTTCACCCATCTTACTATTCAGTGTATGCCTTGCAGACAAGGTTACCCCAGAGCAGCTCTGTAATCCTTCACTGAAATAGGCTTTATTGATTGCTCTGGTCTATTGTTCCCTTTTCAAGTCCCCCAAGTTCAAGTTCATCCTGGTGTTACATCATGTCTGGTTGCTATGAGCAACCAGACAGACCCAGACGTGACTATCATTAGCAAGAAACACTCTGCTCTCCTCCCACCAACCTTCCAGTGGCTCTGACGTAGCAGGCCCACTGCAAACACATTGAAGTATTTATTCAGCCTAATTTATGACCTACCCAACAAGCGAGACCCCCACTCCAAAACCCAACGCTGTTGTATATTTAATTAATCAGCCTCTCTCTGGCACTTGGGAAAGTTAGACAAAGGGCTAATTATTGTGTTGCACTCCCCACACTTTTCTTTTTAGTGTAGGGGAGGGGGAGCAAGATATTTGCATGGGAAAGAAAACTCACAAGGCTAACGCCAGTCACACCCTCTCCCAATAAACACCTTTCTCCTACTCTCCTGCCCTACTGACATCTCATGAAATACTTTAGCTGCTTAAGGGAATTAGAAAAAAAACTCTGATGTGAATGTAACTCCTTCAGAGTTGGTATTCAGTAACACAAATCAATTCATGACATGTTTAAATTTAAATGCTAACCACACACTCAGAGAGTTACTTTAAAGGTTAGTTTTTAATCAATAGAAGTTGCTGACTCTGGGATTTTGAACTGCGCACTGCAGCTCTCGTGCCTTTGTCTAAGCCTTAACGCTTTCAAACTTTTTTTTTTATAAGATGATTTTAGCAATGATTTGCAGACAGAGTGCTATTGTGTTCTTGACGAGCAACATGTCAATATAGGAGTAGAGTTACTGGGCACAGGGGGGAGTGTCAATATGACTCCTGCACACACTGCTTTGCTCCCAGGACAAAAGGAAATGGAATTAACTGTTTCCTGCCCACTGGGAAACTTTAAAACTGGCTTGCAAACATTTGATCATGTACATACAAGTGAACACCAAAAGTGGCTTTCCACGACATCTGCACACAGTTTTAAAATAAAGATTAAAGTGCCCAAATGGGTTGGTGTTTAAATGTTTGTTCTTTTCACACAGCCATCATGATGCAATCTTCTTCCTTCTAGAGGAAACAAGAATGCACTTACTTTTTGATCTGGGGTTGGTTTTTAATATTAATTCACAGCATTTCTGATAAGAACATATGCAGCATTTCTTTCACGCTATTGATTATTTTAAATTTCCACCCCCAAATCTTTTTATTCAGACATGGCCAATTATTTTCAGATTGTGCAGTTAAATTGTCCTTTAGATCAACTTGGAATTACAGTATGGAACGAAAATACATGAAGTTCCTAGGCATACACACCATCCCCAAATACATTATAGATCTTCCTGTTAAAAAGCATCTATGCTGGTGCAATATTTTAAAATTATTATTAGGGACCATTTGAAACTAAAATGTTAACATTTTTTGACCACTATATCTGGAACATTTTATTTTTCTTCACATTCTCTAAACTAAACTTTGCACTAGCTAATCACTGGAAGTAATTCTCTATTCAGTTTTAAAATGGTATTATCCCAATACAGGACAGAACTGTTACAACTGCACATTTTATACTACAGCAACAATCATACAGCTGTGATCTCTGTTTTTGAAAACCTATTCCTTTAGTAGGTATGATACAGGCTGACTGGACTGAATAGTATCAGTTATGTAAAATTAGTGTAATACAGTCACTATTTTGTGTCATCTTAAAATGGATTTCACTGCCCTTTCGCTAGGGCTCAAGGTGAAACATCAAAAAGAATTCTGAAGTCCAGTACAAGATCTTCACTTTCTTTTCTCCAGTCAAATGAAGAAGTAATCTCATCAGGGTGAAAAGTGCTGACTAAGGATTTAATAAAGTGCCTGCAGATGTGTGTCATCTCTAAGGTATTCAACTCATGTAATGCAAAACAGTTCCACACCGAATGTGCTTATAAAATTCCATTTAACCATTGCTGAGCTCTGTTTTAATGTTCTCGGAGGAGCATTATCACACTCTCCCTGCCCTAATTTACAGCACAATGAAAGTTGAGGCCCTGTATTGCCAGTATCCTAAAAACCTAACAGTAGTAAGGTTTTATGAACCATAAACAATATCTACTTGACTGAATCCTAAACAGGAAGTCTGAAATGGCAATTATATTACTTTGAGAATGCCAGGCTATAGCTAAAACTAACTGGGAAAGGGTTCTTACAAAAAACAAACAAACAAAAAACCCCCCAAACCTGCTTTGGTTTTCAAAGAACATCTAAGTAGCACTAGTACTAAAGTTTAGAATACCTTAAAGAGAACAGCAATACTAAATTTAACTTTGCTGGCTATAGGAATAGGCCAAAAGGTTGCTACAATTTTAAAAATGACTGTTGTTTTATTTGGCTTTGAAGCTATATATATTCAAACTGGATCCAGACCAGTGCAAAAGAGTTCCCAGTATATAATGACATTTTAGACAAAGCTTCTGTGTTGGGCAGCAGAAACTGCCCCCCCCCCCTCAAAAAGTGAAACAAAAGTCCTCAAGGGCAAAGGTTTAATGCTGCAGAAGGCGGTTACTAATGTGCAATCCAGAACAGGGTGTGACAGCTGCTTTATTTTTCAAATCAAAATAGGTTATTAATGCATTTAAAACTCTTCTGACAAATTCCATAGAATAGTTTTTATTTTCCCCAGTATATTTTCGACTAGGGCTTTTTATTTTAAAAGAACCCATCCCCAGCTATTTAATTAGTCTTCTCTCCTTTATCTTTGCACCAGCTCTGTAACACAGATTAGGTTAAGGGATTGATACTAACATATGGTAGCCCAAAAAGTCATCCCAGAAACCAGGTCTTCCCTAGCCAAGCACGAGATCACAGATAGAATCTCATATAACTTTAGCTGTTGGCGCTGTAATACTGAAGTACTGTTTAAAGAAAGTCTAAAATCAGGTAGAGATATAGTTTTGTCAACAGAAATGACATTTTTAAAAATTGCAGACATCACAAGAAAGCTTTTGGTTTAGTGCCTTGCCTGGTTACCTGTGGTATGGAATAATTGCTTGCTGGAAATCTGATGAGTGGGCAAAAATTGACTACAGGCACTATCTCACTGCCCAAGAAAGCTTGATTTTTTTCAGCCTCCTTTTAACCTCAAATGCTGAACATTTGTTTGCTTTTAGAAAGCATTTGTAAGGCCACTTTCACCTCAGAAAACTGGGGCTCGAGTTGTGTAACAGATTGGAAAGAGCAATATAATCCATAACATGAACACACATACACAAACAAACAAACAGAAAAGAGAATTCCCATTGAGAATCCCCTGAAACATTCTTCAGGCTTCAAGGAAACCCAGAAGTAGTATGATTGTGCAGAAAATGGTTGGGAAACATAGCTGTGTACATGCCCACCTGGGCCCCCTCCCCTTCCCACTCCTTCCAGACCCATCATTAGGCAATTTGGGGAGGTGGGGGCTCACAACTTTTTTACCATTGAGAAACCCTTGAAATATTTTTCAGGCTTCGATAAACCCCCAAAATGGCACAATTGTGCAGAATATGGTTGGGAAGCATAGATATGTACACACCCAGCCCGACCCCTTCCCACCGTTTCCACACCTATCATTGGCCACTGGGGCATTTTGACATGACTCCCACCCATTCAGGAAATCCTTCCAGGACCATCAAGAAACCCCAGGGTTTCATGAAAGCCTGATGCTGGTTAGCTTGGGTAAATGTTCAAATGTACAATGCAATATTTCCAGCCAATAAATATTTGCTTAAATCCTTGGCACAAGGAGTCAGGCAGCAACTTCAATTATCAAATGGATGGTTCCTGAAGTAACTTTTACAAGAAAGTAAAGAATATATAATTAGCATTTCAAAGCAACATTGTAATGGTTTGTAATTTCAGTGCAAGAACCTTTATCTAGGTATTTCCCAGTTAGTAAATGTACAGCAAGGATATATATGCAGTTCCTAGATTTTTCATAACTGGCAAGTATCTAGCAACATTTCGTTTAGATGAAATGTCACTTTGGCACAATCCTATGAAACGGGAGGCATTTGAAGTCATTTTTGAATTCTTTGGGCTGATGCAATCTTCAGACTTTCTTGAACTGGCTGTGCCACCCTAAACCTTCTCAGTCCACATCAATGGACTCATAAGTATAAACCTGCTTAGGATGGCACTGTGAGATTGCTAAGGCTGGCATGCCTCATATATATTGCAGTAGCAGTTCAATAACACTTAGCTTTTATGTAGCCATATAGATGAGATGCCACGAAATCCATGATGGGATGCTATGAAATCTCATTATGATCTGAGTTTTACTATAGTAGCATGGAACTACACGGCTACCCACTTGAATCTATAGTAGCATGGAATGCAGAGATGAAGAGATGTCTCAGCTCTTTTATCTTTGCACACTTTCATAAATTGCAACTCATTGTAATGGTCTTAAAAATGAAAACAAAAAAAGAGATCCCAGATTTTCCCCCTTTTAAAGGACTAACAACAATCGGTGGGGGATATTTCAGTTAATGAAACTGCATGTGGCTGGAAGGTTAAACCACCTATACGCTGTCCCATGCAGCTATCTTTCAAAGACTTGTGTTTGTCTAGTCCAGGGGTAGTCAAACTGCGGCCCTCCAGATATCCATGGACTACAATTCCCATGAGTCCCTGCCAACAAATGTAGTCCATGGACATCTGGAGGGCTGCAGTTTGACTACCCCTGGTCTAGCCCCTTAGAGCAGGGGTAGTCAACCTGTGGCCCGAGAAGCTTCTTACTGCGGGAGGGCGGGGAGAGGGAATCGGGGCCGGGCCGCGCCCATGCGGGCACGGCCCCATGTGCGGGCGCGGCTCGCGGGGCGCGGCCCGATGTGCGGGCGCGGTTCACGGGCGTGGCCCGCGGGTGCGGCCCGATGCGCGGGCACAGCCCGCGGGCGCGGCCCGATGTGGGGGCGCGGCCCAATGCGTGGGCGTGGCCCGCGTGGGCCACGCCCCAATGCCCTGCCGGTCCCCAACCTCAGAAAGGTTGGGGACCACTGATCTAGAGCAGCCTTTCTTCACTTTCTTACCAGTGTAAAAACCCTGAAATGCCCTTCAGGCTTTGAGAAACCCCAGAAGTGGCATGATATTGCAGAATATAGTTGGAAAGCATAGCTGTGTATCCACCCATCTGGGGCCCCTTACCTCCCCACTTCCTCCTGGCCCATCATTGGCCATTTGGGGGGAGGGGTGGTTGACATGACCATATATGGTCATATCACCTGATAAATGTTTAACAAGTTTAAAAATATATAAAAATGTACTAACCCCCTCAAGAAACCCTGGTTGAGAAAGCCTGATCTTTCTGGATGTTATAATACCACTCTATTCTGCAATGGTTAGACCTAATTTGGAATCTTGTGTTCAGTTCTGGGTACCACAGTTCAAGAGGGATAGTGATAAGTTGGAATGAGTTCAGAATGGGTCTATGATGATTGATGTGTTGGAATCCATGCCTTACAAAGAGATGTTGAGAGTTGGATATATGTAGGTTGGCGAAGAGGAGGACAAGGGGTGATATGATAGCTGTGTGATACAAAAGTCCCTAGTTTATATTCCTACGTAAAAGTCAGACATGTTGAAAAGGGGGCCAACTTGTTTACTACAGCTTTAGAGACAAGAACTATGAAATTATGGGAAAGGAGGTTCCACTTAAATATTAGAAAGCATTTTCTGATGGTGAGGGCTGTCTGTAGATGGAATATGCTGCCCTGGAATATGCTGGCCAAATCCTTTGTTGGAGGCTTTAGGAGATTGGATGGGCATCTGTCAGAAGTGTGTGATTTTTAAGCCCCCGAGAAAGTGGGGGGCTAGAATGGATGGCCCTTTGTGGTGTCTTCCAGCTCTGTGTAATTCTGATCTTGGGCTAACTAATGTAAAGGTCTTAAATTGTCTAAGAGGTCCTTGATTTCTTACTGAATTATTCTTCTTCTGTTTTCTAAGATGTCTCAGAACTCTGGAAAAACAAATTGAACTATTAAAAGAGAAAGATGCATGAATAATGAGTAGGAGAGGTGATGGACTGTGAACTGAATATATACAGAAATCTGTATTATGAGTTAAAGCAGCTTATATCATTCCTCTCTCCTCCATCATGGTCACAGATTGGTTGGGCTGAGAGTGGGGGTGGCCCAATGTCTCCAGAAAATGACAAGATTACCCTGTCCATTTAGGACTTAATTTATCATAGTGTTAATTTTGTCCTTCTTTGTCACTTGTTGTGTGCTTTGTTTACTGTTGGTGAGCCTTTTGGGAAAAAAAACAGTCCAAATATATCCAATTTCTTACTGTTAGCAGCAAACATAATATTATTGCCATTATTTTTCTCTGTATGCTGGATGTCAGGGTGGCACTTCACTTATTTAGTGACAATGACATTTCCATTTATTTTGCATGAAATGTACATTTCCTTGACTATTGGGTTGGATTCAGAATAGCCCTGACACTTCTTGCATGAGGGCATGGTTTGTGATTTTTACTATTTCCTTTTGAGTTGCAACTTCCAATGCCATATCCAACCCCACTCCTGACAGTCCCCTGAAAATGCAGAAGCAACTTTTCCGATGGCACAAGTGGCTGTGGCAGGAAAGAAAAGGGAGGAATTGTTTAATGAACAGAATTCTGTTCAACTCCTAGATATTATGAATATGAAATCAATACTTTTGATAAAAGCATGTGAGGAAAGAATGAAAAAGGCATGGGGTTCATCCACAAGGCCAAGACTCCTTTGTACGTTTTAGTGGGGATGGAATGGGGAAAGAGTCTGCTTACAGATGTATACAAACTTACAAGGAATATTTGTTGTAGTCACTTTACATTGCTCATAATAACAGAGACAGGTGTAATGAAAAAATAATATGAAATTATTTGTAATACTGTAGGGGAGACAACCACTTTTCCAAATACTTATGCCACCGCAATGCATGCTCCTATATTCCCTCAAATCTATATTGCATCCAAATAATGAGATTTTAAAGGAAAATCATCTATTCTACTTAATATTTCTGATAAGGCCTAGGAGGAGGAGCTTGGCTCATGGCTTAAGTGCCACTCAGAGCTTAACACCAACTCAGGAAGTCTGTCCTGCCACTGAGTGCCTCCTCCTCCAATTGGCTTGCATGTTCCCTCCAAAGCTCAGAGGCTACAGATCCCTGCTGTGTGAGAGCTGCCCCTGCTGGTGAGTTCCCTGCCTGGGGGCCTCCAGCCTGCAGCCTTTCCAGGTCCTGAGGGGAGGGAGAGGCCATCTACAGAGTTCTTCTACCCCCCCCCCATCTTGTGCCTGTTATATTCCAGAATGCATCAGGCTTTGTCCATACTGTAGAAATAAGTTTCTATATTTAATATTTATTTATTCTTTGATTTATATACCGCCGCTCTCAGAGACTCACGGCGGTTTACAATAAAAGATAAAACACAGAACCTACTAAAATCCCCCGCAGATAAAACACATTAAAGATGAATATTAATTGGAGTTAGTCCCATCTACTCCCCCCACCCCTGTCCAGCTAGCAGTCCAGAGTTCTTTCCTTAGGAGCGGGGTCCTGATCTTGCCAGCTCTAGGGGATCCCCAGATGGTAATTCCAGATGGTAATAATGCTGCTATTAAAAAAAAGGACTTTGTTGATTATTAAGGCTAAAAGCACATGCTTATTTCATTCTTAAGATTGCATGAACTTTATTTTTTATATTATTAAGAAACTGAGTGTTAACATATAAGCCTTGTCACTTCCCTTCCTTGGTGTTTGTCTGCCTTGGCAGTAATGCTGCTGGTTTGTCCTCGTCTTCTGGCTAGGAAATGCTCAAGTAGTTTGTAGACAGAGAAATCATTGCACTGTGAGCATGTTACAAATCCTTTATTTTTATTTTAATATTGTCAACAGCACACCAGTTTTACTTCTCCTTGTTGCTCAGCTGCCAGACCTCCACTGGTAAACTGGTGGTAAACTCAATACCACATTGGTAAACTGAATACCACATTGCCAGATCCTAATAGGAGGCTGCCCCATTTCCATCTTAGACATTTAGCAGTGGGGCACTTTACTTCCCAGCAGTTACCAGGCTTATCATGACAAGTGTGTTATATCAAATGTACAGTTCACTGGTTTGCTAGAAAAAATATTTGAGGAATATTCACAGCACAGACAGATCTTTCATATATGGTAAGGACCATCATGGATGTTTTGGGTGCATACTTTTTGCATGCTAACTTTTCTTCTAATTTTGTCTGAACAACTCACTAACATTCTAATGCAGAATTACTGCTGGTTCCAGAGTTTAAACATGGAGCAAAACTTACTTTCCCAGAACTTCCCTGTTCATAAAGTATAAATTATTTGTTTGAAACTAGAAGAATGAATGAAAGGTTGATTGGACTGTAACTTAATCACATTTAATATAACACACCACAGAACTATGAATGGGAAAGGCCTGAAATATAACCCAGGTGAGCAGGCAGATTTCCACTTTGAATATGATATATAAGTTACATACAGGAACTTAAGATATATAGTGGATCTATAAGATCACCTTCTCATGACTATGGAAGAAAATAATTTGACGGTATATACATATGCAGACAGATATAGAGGGATTTCTTTCTTTTTTTTGTAAATCCTTTGTAATAAATGATTTAGTTTTCAAGAAGGTAATTAAATTTATTTGTTATCAAGCTTACTGTAAGTCAATGTCCTAAACTTTCATGTCACACATTCAAGGTTAGCCACAGTAAACTTTGGATTTTTCTTGGTTGAAAAAGGCAAAAGAACAGAAAAGGAGTCAACCAAACAAGAGAAGAAAAAAAATCCTATTTTGGTTTTGTTGTAGGACGGCATACTACATAGATCAGAGGCTTTTAAAAAAATACAAACCCCCACTGTACACAAAGCACAGGAAAAAAACCCTAAAAGCAGCTTAGGATGTGTTAACTCTGCCATTCTGTCAGCTCAAAGAGTATTTTATGCTTGATCAACAGCTCCCTTTATTATGCTATTCTTTCATTCATTCAAGACATCAAAGAAGTGAGCCACCAGTGTACCTGATCTACACGAAGGACTAGTAAGGGTATTCTAAAGAAACGGGGATATTGGGAGCCAGACACCCCCGCGGACAAGCTAGTTCAAAGGGAATATTTCAACAATGATTACATTTTGTAAATCTTTTTTTTTTCACCAAAGACAGCTTATTTCCTGCTTTTTCATGAAAAATAGATTCTACCCATTAAAGTGAGCCAGTGATATGGAAGTTACTTGAGAAGCAAAGTACAGCAAAAGGATTAAGTGGAAGCAAGATGAAATATTTCAAAGACTTCCAAAACATTGCTTGCTATTTGTTGTTCACCATAAGGTTTTCCTTACTGGAATACAACACTTCTCTTATTTTTTAGCTACATTCAAACACAGACAGATTTTTACCCTGGTACTCTATACATTACAACTTGGTGTCATAAAATTCTACCCTTAATATAAATCATATTTCAAGCTATAACTTTTCAGAATTCACTGGTATCTTAATGGACAAGAATCCAAACTTTATACAATGACATGGCACTTTGCACAGGTTTGCCTTTACTCTGATAAGCTCGTAGGATACAGAAACCTTGCTGAAACCTTTGTGTTTGATGAAGATCTGGAAATGCAACATAATTTAGAAAAAAAGACCCATGAAATGGAGGATCTGTGGAGGGACCCTTACATGTCAACTGCAAATCCAAACTAAGCATATATAGAAGGGCAGCTGATTCAAGTTGGTAGAATCGCAGAAGATAGAAGAGCAGGGTTTTTTATACCTCACTTTTGATTACCTGAAGGAGTGCCAAAGTATCTTACAAACCACTTTCCCTTCCTCTCCCCACATCAGTCACCCTGTGAGGCAGTGGGGCTGCGTGAGCTCTAAGAGTGCTGTTCTGTGAGAACAGCTCTAAAAGAACTGTGACTAGCCCAAATTCACCCAGCTGATTTCATGTGGAGAGGTGGAGAATCAAACCTGGTTGCATGGCAGTGGGTCATGTACTGAGCCATATAAAGGAATACAGAATCAAAATTGTTTGGCATGGAATAGGCTACAGCTTTTATTGTTATACATATGAGTATCAGCGAACCATGGATGGAATGATGCACCAGTCAAGTTCCCCCTAAACAACAGGCCTGCTGGGAAACAAGACTGGTATACAGCAGGAGCTGTGTGGCCATTGTCCTCTATTAGGGCTCCCCAGCCACCTGTAATGCAGAAGAAGAAGACAAAGAAGAAGAAGAAGAGTTGGTTCTTATATGCTGGTTTTCTCTACCCGAAGGGGTCTCAAAGTGGCTTACATTCACCTTCTATTTCCTCTCTTCACAACAGACACCCTGTGAGGTAGGTAAGGCTGAGAGATCCCTGATATTACTGCTCGGTCAGAACAGCTTTATCAGTGTTGTGGCGAACCCAAGATCACCCAGCTGGTTGCATGTGGGGAAGCACGTAATCAAACCCAGCTCTGCAGATTCGAAGTCCATAACCACTACACCAAGCTGGCTTTCAAGGCAACAACCTCCCCAGCTGGAGATGCAGCTCAGCATGCACACATCCTCTTAAGGAGTCCCCAGGTGTAGGCTCTGCCTCAAAGGATCCGCCCACCCAGCGTAACTACCAGCTGTGACATATTGACAAGGCATGTAACAGGATGGGAGGCAGCAAGGACAGGCAACAAGGTACAAAGAGGACAAGCCTCCACACACCTCTCCTTATATGGGCATCCATAAAAGCCTGCCCCCCCCCAGCATGCCTCCCATTTGTGATGCCAGGCCAATGGGTGCCCCATGGCTCAGCTAGCCCACCAGGCCCTGTTAGAGGCTACCATGCCTCCTCCTTCTCCCAGCTTTAAGGCCCCCACCACTGCAATCTGTGGCTATGGAGATGAAGGTGACGGCTGCATTTCTCCATATTAGTCTGCCTCTGTTAACTTCTACAGCATGCTGGCTTTCAGAGGTATACAGAGGATACACCATGAGACTAGATCATTGACTAAATATTTAATTGGACATTGAAGACCAATAACCTGGATATTATTAATTTTTTATTTAATTTATATACCATCACTCATGACAAGCCATCTTGTGATTGTTCACAATAAAACCTGCTAAAGATACAATACAGAACCAATAAATACCCTTAAACAGTAAAATTGGAATGGAAATAGAGAAGTAGGTGGTGACATAATAATTCATAAAAATCTCTTAAGGAGCCAATAACTGTTACAGCCAGGGGCCTGAAGAGATGACCATATTAATCCAGGGGGGCTGAATCAAGTAAAGTATGGTGGGATCCACAGAATGACAGCTCTGAGCATTGTCCGGGCCTCAACCAAATGCCTGGCAGAAGAACTCCATCTTGCAGGTCCTGTGGAACCCAGCAAGCTCAGTCAGGGCCCTTAGGTCCTCCAGGATCTCATTCTACCAGGTTGGGTGATTGAGGCCAGGTGAATATCCTGGGGGCCCAGGACAACCAGCAAATTCATACCTGCAGTGCAAAGAACTTTGTGGGGGGCATAAGCAGATAAGCAGTCCCTCAGGCAGGTGGGACCCAGGCCGCATATAGTCTTAAAGGTCAAAAACAGAACTTTGAACTTGATCCAGAAGCAAACTGGTAACCAGTGCAGCTGCCCTCCAAGGTGTCTTAGTGAGGACCCTGGCAGCCACATTTTGTACCAATTGCAAGTTCTAGATCAAGGACAAGGATAGATCCACACAGCGTGAGCTACAGGAGTCTAGCCTGGAAGTGACCATTGCATGGATCACTGTGGCCAAATGTTCCAAAGGCAGGTAGGGTGCTAGTAGCTGTGCTTGGTGAAAATGGGAAAATGCCATTTGGGCATTTGGGCTACCCTCATGATCTGAGCCTCCACTGAAAGGGAGGCATCAAAGATCACCCCCAAATTCCTGGCAGTTGGTGCTGCTGTTAGTTGCACCCCATCCAGGCAGGGGAGATGCACTTCCTGATCCTGCCCCCTCCTACCCAGCCGCAGGATCTCTGTCTTGGAGGGGTTGAGTTTCAAATGAGCCATCGAGCCACTGCTTCCAAACAACTGGCAAATGTTTCTGGGGGGGGGGGGGAGTCTGGCAGGCCATTCATCAGGAGGTAGAGCTGAGTGTCATCTGCACATTGGTGACAACCCAGCCCAAAGCCCCGAACCAGCTGGGCTAGAAGGCACATATAGATGTTAAAAGTACCCATAATCATCCATATACAATTCTGATAGCAACTGCATTTATTTCTTAAATTATATATTTAGTGAGACTTGATTTAATCTGAAAAAAGTATTTTGTAGTGGAACCTATATGGAGTATCCACTATCAGGGGGCAGAGACAACTCTAATGTTTGGTCGGGGAAATGGAGGCTATATCAGGGGACTTTAAAGAGTCCCTGCCTGTGCTACAACTGACTGGTGGTACCTCCCAATGGGATTCAGAGGAGTGGGACCCAGAGATGTTCCCTGCCTCTCATGTGGATTGCTGTCCTCTCACAAGGTGGAGACTTGCATGTTCAAACTGTAGTAGCATTGTCTTCCAAAAGCCTCAGGAGGAGGCCAGTGATGTATTTCTGGGTCATCTTTTCCAGGCTACACAGGTTACAAGCTGGTGAGAGGAGAAGGAGGAACCAGGTTCGCTCAAACCCAATTTTTCTCCCTCTGACATGACTCAGGGCCAAATAGCAGAGCTAGAATCCCTTCACATATGTATATTCCATCATTCTAAGGGGAAATTCATGGTTATGCAGCAGTTTTTTGTTGCAAGTTCAACACACGAAGAGGAAATGAGCAATATTTCAACATGATCAATCATCAACATGATCAATTATTCATGAATTTCTGAATATTTAGTGACAAGTGTTTATTCTGCTTTTTATGCAGTTTATGCAAGACCATAAAAACACATTTTGATCTCTTCTTTTTATTAACACCAGTGTTGCACAGGCATTATGGTCATAGCAACATGCTCCCCCACTTTACTCAACAGTATTTTCTGTCCCGTTCCAGTGGAATGCATTTAAAAGTTCAAGTTCAGATTGAAACTAAATAAAATTCTCCTTGGGAGTCTACAGCCAGCCTTCATTTACATGTGATCTCTCTGAACTTCTCTTGTGTGAGCTTGCTCTGTTTCCAGGGCCCACCAAAGGAATGTTCTGCAGTTAGAGCCTGCAGTGCTTTCTCAGGCATTTGAGACCCACAGGCACAAGTTTTAAGCTACAATATTAAAAGTTTTCACAGGACTGAAGCAGGGACGGAAAGAAGCTGGACAATATCTTCTTAATTATTTGCATATAGCATTACAGTTAAAGCATGACTTTTCTTTTTATAAAAAGGACATAATTTATTCAAACAAGAGTTTTGTAGCAGCCACCATGTCCTTTCATCTTTGTTTAACCCTCTTGGTTCTGCATTGCACTTTCTACTCTTATTGCTTTTACAGAATCCTTTGTAAGTCCTCAAGACTGTACTTGCAATATGAACCACAGAGTGGGCTCCTGGGGCAAACTAACTACAACAGATGTTTATATATGTATGCTGGTACATGTATGCTTAAAATAAGTAATATATAAATATTATTTTGGAAAAAATTGATGTACACACACATCAGAGACATCTGGACCTCTATCTTGCTATACCCAGGAAAAGGAAACATAAAAAATACATTTCTGGACTTAAATGAGAATTGAAACATTAAATATAACAGACAACAATCCCAAACTATGAGCTTCTGCAAAACTGCAGCCTCTCACTGGAGTAATCCGTCTTTATTCTGATAAAGACAATCACCATTCCTGAAAGAATGGGAAAGTATTATTCATATTTGAATGTAGGATGGTGAGCAGTGAAGATTTTGTCAGACATAACTATCCAAATACAGTGATACTGTACAGAATAGACTAGGGGTAGTCAACCTGCGGCCCTTCAGATGTCCATTGACTACAATTCCCAGGAGCCCCTGCCAGCATTTGCTGGCAGGGGCTCCTGGGAATTGTAGTCCATGGACATCTGGAGGGCCGCAGTTTGACTACCCCTGGAATAGACCATTTATGCACTGGGAACTTCACTGCCCCAGCTCTGATGCAGGAGTACCAATCGGGGGGGGGGGGGATGAGGTGCACCGGGCCAAATGCTTCCCTGTGTGGGTGCAGGAAGAGGTGGGGCAACCTGCCACGACTAAAGCCCAGCATGAAACCTCCAGGGCATAAACGGTCATAGTGCTTTTCCCCAATTCTGGGACCCATCTTTAAGCTTGGGTAGCAGAAGACATCTGAGCTGCAAGCATGTAAATCTGGCACATAACAGGGAGAGAAATTGCTAGACTATCAACTTGCCCATGTTAAAAAAGAATCTTCTTCACCACTGAGTGTACTCTTTGCTGTCCAGCTGCTCCTCTCAATGAACTTGCAATCAGAAGCATGTGCCTTAGCAATTTAAAAAAGTCTCTAGAAGAACATGTAATTAGAAGGTATGAGCTATCTAAAAGTCCATGGGTTGAAGACCACTAATATAAACTACTGCTTGGAGTCAGTAATGGGTAGGATAACAGTGAACAAGTTGAGCCTCAGGAAAGGGCAGTATATAAATAAGCAAACTAACAAACAAGCCTGACAAATGAGAGATTCTCTGGGTTAGCAGAAAGGCAGACCAGGGACTTCCAGTCTCTCCTGTCTTAGATGGGGCTATAGACTCCTTCTAAGTGTTCTAATTGTTTTAGCAGCAGTTTTTAAATATTTTAGTCCTAGGAAATCAGTAGGACTTCTTTCTTGATATATAAATCAGTCTGAAAGGCTTGATAATAATGTTTAGGGTCTTTTAAGAATCAAGATTATTTTATTACTATTAAAATATTTATAGACAGTCTATAAACTTACCTTTATATTTTAATAAATAATAGGATATAGTGCATAGATTAGAATAACATTATGTTTTATGGATAGTGTTCTGAATGGATGATATGATGTAACAACAATACACAGAATGGTCATTTGATAGGTAATTGTGTGAACGAGACCTTGTTCACACTGTGTGTGAACGAGACCTTGGGGTACTTGTGGATTGTAGACTAAACATGAGCAGGCAGTGTGATGCAGCGGTAAAAAAGGCGAATGCCATTTTGGGCTGTATCAACAGGGGCATCACATCAAAATCACAAGATGTCATAGTCCTATTGTATACAGCACTGGTCAGACCACCTGGAGTACTGTGTGCAGTTCTGGAGGCCTCACTTCAAGAAGGATGTAGATAAAATTGAAAGGGTACAGAGGAGAGCAACGAGGATGATCTGGGGCCAAGGGACCAAGCCCTATGAAGATAGGTTGAGGGACTTGGGAATGTTCAGCCTGGAAAAAAGGAGGTTGAGAGGGGACATGATAGCCCTCTTTAAGTATTTGAAAGGTTGTCATTTGGAGGAGGGCAGGATGCTGTTCCCGTTGGCTGCAGAGGAAAGGACACGCAGTAATGGGTTTAAACTACAAGTACAACGATATAGGCTAGATATCAGGAAACTTTTTTTCACTGTCAGAGTAGTTCAGCAGTGGAATAGGCTGCCTAAGGAGGTGGTGAGCTCCCCCTCACTGGCAGTCTTCAAGCAAAGGTTGGATACACACTTTTCTTGGATGCTTTAGGATGCTTTGGGCTGATCCTGCGTTGAGCAGGGGGTTGGACTAGATGGCCTGTATGGCCCCTTCCAACACTATGATTCTATAATTAGGTAAAAAATGAATTACTGAACCTTAGAAGCATTTCAACTACATATACCTAAAAGTGTACATATATGACAGCTACAGTAGTAAATTGCTGTTACAAGATTTTGATGAACATGCAGCACAACAGGATACGCATGTCACACTAGCCAAGTGCAAGTTATCACTATACCAACACTAAGGCAAACTAATAGATACACCCATGAAATAATGTACTTTTCTAGGATTGAGATGCTAACATTCTAAAATGTTGATGAGGAGAGAGGGTTCTTAACTTTGTCTCAACCTCAAAGATTGACAGTTGACCATCAATATAAGCAATTAAGAAAATGTGATTTAATAATTCTTTAAACCAGCCATTAAAGGAAGACCAAAAACCCATTGATCAATGAACAAGATCAATGTTTCCAATAATATGCCTGTTGTCATGTAGCACCCTGCTGCAATTAATAATCTAGCTGATTAACTTAAGTGAAGTGCTCTTCATTGTGTAAATGCATAAAGATCTATAAAATAGGGAAAAAGAGGAAGGTAAAGAAAGAACAAATCATCATTTTAAAAAAATGCAGACACGTTCTTGCTTTCAATTTTGCTCTTGTAACAATTACTGTACTAGCCTCTCTGACAGAGTCAATAAATCGATTGAGATCTGATGCAGCGGCAAGCCAAGCTAATCCAATACACCATTATCTGTAGCCGAGGTTGGTGGGGAGGGCTGAAAGTGGAAAGCAGGAAATCGGAAGAGCAAAATAAAGGCAGCAAAGGATACAACATTCCAGTCTGGGCTCAGTTAAAAATGTTTGGCAAGCATCTGAGGTATGTGTGTTTGAAACAACTGGCAGCTGCTTAACAGAGATGATTAAGAGAATACATACTGGCATCTAGCAACCTCCTATTCCTTATACTGATCATAACAATTAGCAGTTGAGGGTGGATTATTACCCCTGAGTAAAAGCATACCCGGCAAGTAAACATGCAAGCATGCTCCCCACCACTACTGATGACACTGGATGCAGGGAGTGAAGATCCAAGAGCTCCTTATTTGAAGGGAAGATCGGAGCAGAACTCCCTACAGATACAGATCAGATGTGGGGGAGGGGATCTAGATGAGGGTAGATAGTTGTAAGTTTAGTATGTCTGTTGAAGAAACCATCTTTGGATCTGCAGGACCCTGCCAGTTACCATACATTTTGCATTTTGCATTTCTGTGGAATGTGACTGAGTAGGCGGCCTCAGACTAACTAAAATCATACCTAGATGAAGCTTCAGTGATAGACCCATTCTAATCCCAGCTCAATTCAGTCCCTGCTATCTCTACTGAGTGCGATTTCCATTTTGATTTTGGCCAATTTAAACTTTTCCTCTGCAACAAGCATGATTGATCCGGAGAGACCCTACCTTTTCCCCGCAATATCCTAGAGTGGATATAACCCTCAATATTTGAAAAATCGGCACGAAAAGGAATCAGCTCTCTGCTTTCCCCCAAAATAACTTGTTGCTGAGCCTGCGATGCTGTACAAAATCCCTGATTGGCTAGGGGATCAGTTCAAAGCCTTCCTCGCTCCCAAGCTGCAAGGTTTATCTTAAAGGGGAAGCCCTAACTTCTCTCAGCAGAGATTTGCCTCTTGATTCCCCTTCCCCTCTGCTGTCTCCAATCCTTTCTCTCCCCCTTCCTGTTCAAGAAAAGAAAGAGGCTCCTGCTGCGCATGCATTCCCTCCCCATTCTAAGCTTCCCTAATCACATGCAGAACACTTTCTGTTTCAATGGGGAAGGGGGGGGGATAGGGGAAGACCCGAGTTCAAATCGATCCGGATTAGCAGGACCCACAATGGAATAAACAAAGTAAATGCAGATTCAGCCCTGGTCATGGGGTGGAGACAGCTTTGGTCGCTCTGACAGATGATCTCTGAAGACAGTTAGATTGATGTGGGTCAGTGCTGCTCATGTTATTAGATCTCATGGCAGTGCTCTACTTAGTAGATCATGAGCTCCTAGCTTACTGACTTGCTGATGTAACTAAATTTATTTATTTATTTTTATTTATTTATTTAGATTTCTATACCGCCTATTTCTTTGCAGCTCTGGGCGGTTTACACAGAACATTATAACTTACATAGAACATTACATAACATCAAAACAACTTTAAAAAACATCAAAAGATTACAAAACCACAATTATAATATAATAACAATTAACAGTAACTTTGGGAGAGTCATGGGCAGGCGTCTGGGGGGACCAGCAGGTGTTCTGAGTCGGTCGGACTCAAGCAAATGCCTGGTGGAAGAGCTCCCTCTTGCAGGCCCTGCAGAACTGTGGAAGTTCGGGCAGGGCTCTGATCTCCTCAGGGAGCTCGTTCCACCAGGTGGGGGTCAGGACCGAGAAGGCTCTGGCCCTTGTTGAGGTCCGACG
The DNA here is from genome assembly GCF_049243985.1 of Paroedura picta. NCBI lineage: Eukaryota > Metazoa > Chordata > Lepidosauria > Squamata > Gekkonidae > Paroedura > Paroedura picta. Next base: position 76,227,566 of record NC_135372.1, read on the forward strand.
CGCTTCTCTGGGGCCAGGGATCCGCAGCCAGTTGGAGGTGGCAGAGCGTAAGACTCTTTTGGGGGTATAGGCAGGAAGGCGGTCTCTCAGATACACTGGGCCCAAACCGCGTATGGTCTTAAAGGTGATTACCAGAACCTTAAGCTTAATCCGGAATTCAACTGGGAGCCAGCCAAGTTGTTGGAGTGCCGGACGGATGTGGGATCTCCATGATGTTTTAGTGAGAATCCTGGCTGCAGCATTCTGTACCAGTTGTAGTTTCCAGATCAAGGATGAGGGTAGGCCTGCATAGAGCGAGTTGCAGAAGTCCTGCCTAGAGGTGACCGTCGCATGGATCACTGTGGCTAGGTGTTCTGGGTCAAGGTAGGGCGCTAGTAGCTTGGCTTGGCGGAGGTGGTAGAAGGCCAGCCGCGCTACCTTTGTGACCTGGGCTTCCATTGTAAGGGAAGCATCCAGGATCATGCCCAGATTCCTGGTGGAGTGCGTTGGTAAGAGCTGCACACCATCCAGGGTGGGCAGATGCGCTTCCTCCCATGGTCCCTTCCTACCCAACCATAGGACCTCCGTCTTTGTAGGGTTGAGCTTCAGGCGACTCTGCTTGATCCATTTTGTCACTGCTTCCAGACATCTGGCTAAGAATTCTGGGGGGGGAGTCAGGGCGGTCATCCATCAGGAGGAAGAGCTGGATGTCATACGCATATTGGTGGCGACCCAGCCCAAACCTCCGCACCAGCTGAGCCAGAGGGCGCATAAAGATGTTAAATAAGATAGGAGAGAGGACTGCTCCTTGTGGGACTCCACATGTGAGCTGGTGTTTATTAGATATTCTCTCTCCTATCACTACCCTCTGTCCATGGCCCCGGAGGAAGGAATTCAGCCATTTGAGGGCCGTTCCCCATATTCCAGTGTCGGCGAGGCAGCGAGCTAGGAGCTCATGGTCTACTGTGTCAAACGCTGCCGATAGGTCTAATAGAATGAGCAGTGCTGACCCGCCCTGGTCTAGCTGGCGTCGGAGGTCGTCCATCAGGGCGACTAGCGCTGTCTCCACCCCATGTCAGGCCGAAAGCCCGACTGAAATGGGTCAAGGGCTGAAGTTTCCTCCAGGAATGCTGATATTTGGTCCACAGCAGCCCTTTCAACTAACTTCCCCAGAAACGCTAAGTGCGAAACAGGGCGATAGTTGTCAGGGTCTTGCGCAGCCAGGGATGGTTTCTTGAGTAACGGGCATACCACTGCCTCTTTTAGACCCTCCGGGAGTTCTCCTGTTGAGAGGGAGAGGTTAGTTATTTCCCAGAGGGGGGCTCCTATTCTTCTGTCTGTTGTTTTTAGGAGCCATGATGGGCATGGGTCTAGTGGGCAAGTGGTTGGCCTCATTGCTGCTAGCATCCTGTCCACTTCAGTTTGTGAGAGTCGTCTGAAGTGACTCATTGTTTTCTGCAAAGACGGCCAAGGGGCCTCTAGTTCACTTTCTGTGTCTAAAGTTGAAGGAAGGTCACGACGAAGCCTCGAGATTTTGTCTGCGAAATGACTCGCAAATGCCTCACAGCTAATGTCCAATTGGCTATTATTTTGGCGCCCTTCATCGAGGGTGGTGAGAGATCAGACTATCCTAAATAATTGTGCCGGGCGTGAGTGCGCAGACGCGATGCTAGTCGAGTAAAAGTTTCGTTTCACTGACTTCACCGCCATCTCATAGGCTCTTAACTGCATTCTATAAGATGTTCTAGATTCTTCGTCACGAGTCTTCCTCCAAACTCGCTCTAGCCTTCTCAGTTCCTGTTTCTTCTGGCGGAGCTCCTCCATATACCATGGAGCCCGCTTGAGACGGGGTCGGAGAGGGCGTTTGGGATCTATCTTATCAATGGCTGTCAGAATTCTGTCATGCCAGTCACTGACCAGTCCATCTAAAGAAGTGCCGGGAGGCATTGGGTCCCGCAGAGCATTTAGGAATCCAATTGGATCCATAAGTCTCCGCGGGCGAGCTGAAATGTGCTTGGTACCCAATTGTGGGGGAGATGGCAACCTAAGCCGAGTCTTCAGAGTATAGTGGTCCGACCATGGCACGGCAGTAGTCGTGACCGGATCCATACTCAACCCTGCTCCGAAAATCAAGTCCAGGGTGTGACCTGCTTGGTGGGTAGGGCCAACAACAAATTGCGAGAGCCCTAGCGTCGCCATGGCTGACACCAGGTCGAGCTCGTTGCCAGAAGACGGCAATTCCGCATGGACATTAAAGTCCCCCAGAATTAATAGTCTGGGGAATTGTAGTGTCCAGGCGGCAGCCACCTCTAGCAGGGCAGACAGGGCATCTGGAGGTGATTTCCTCACATTGGGCGCGCGATACACCAGCCAGATGGCCATGCTCTCGGTTGTGCCCCACCCGCGGCCAACACACTCAATTCCTGGGATTGTCGGTGCAGGGAGAGCCCTGAAGAAGATGTTATTGCGGATCAGAATTGCCACTCCTCCTCCCCGCCCCACTGTCCGCGACTGATGGAGGACAGAGAACTCGGCAGGGGCCAGCTCTTTGAGAGCGACTATTTCACCATTTCTGGACCAAGTTTCCGTCACGCATGCCAGGTCTACCCCCTGCTCTGCAAAGTAAGCTTGCAGAGTGGAGGCTTTGTTATTAATCGACCTGGCATTGCGCAGCATCAGTGTCAGAGGTGGCTTGTTCACCCTTGCCTCCACCCTAGTGGCTCAGGAGATGGGGCGGAGGTTAGAAGGGGTTCGAGCTTGGTCATTTCTCAAGCCCCTTCTATTGTCCAGCCTCCCCCCACCACTTTCTCTGCCTCTTCCCCTTATTACTGGGATCCCTGCCCCCCCTTGGGTCCCCCATTGGTGTTATTTAATCCTTGGTTGAGCTCGGTATTTGGGAGCTATCCATGACTGATGGTTCCTCTCTAAGTTGTCAACTGATTGATTTCTAGGGATTTTTTTTTTGCCCTGGTTCTGATTCTTATTTGGTTGCTTTGGTTCTGTTACCTTTGGCTTTTTCAATTTCAGGTGGATTGATTTGTGTGTGTTTGTGGTAAAATTCAGGTGGGTTGGGGTTCCAGAGGGATGGCCCTGATCGTCTTACTACATCTCAGGGTTACCCAGTCTGGAGTTAGTTTGATCAGTTGATTGGATGTTAGTATATTTTATTTGCTCCCATTCAGTTTGGGTGGAGGGGGAGGGCACCTTTTTGGTTGGATTTCAATGAATTAAGTAAGTGGTACATGTGGGACTGTGGTAATTGGGTGTTTGGGTTGTTAATTGTGATTGGATACCGTGCTTTCTTCTTGTCTCTTTTTTCTCTTTGTTAACTTGGCTTTCTTCCCACCCTCCATTTTCTTTCCACTTTTTTTTTGTTATTGGAAAAGTGCTCTTTTGATTTATCAGCTTACTCCCTTCCATTCCCCTCCCTTGCTTTGTTGTTAGGTTGGTTATTAAATAAATAAATATTGGGGCCAAATTTGCAGTGGCTGGTCTCCTTTATTCAACATTGGGGACAGATTTGCTATCCAGGAAAATCAGTTGCATTGTTGCAAACTTCAATGTGGAATACTACAGTGTGCAATTCTCACCCTGATATTATTTAACATATTTATGAACACTCTAGCTCAGCTTATTCAGGGACATGGACTTGGGTGTCACCAGTATGTAGATGAGCAGCCAGCCAAACACTCCACATGAATCCTTGGCCAGTAATCCTGTCCTCTCTCAACCTCCTCTTCTCCAGACTCAACATCTGCAAGCCCCTCAGCCTTTTCTCTTAGGGCTTGGTCCTCAGGCCCTGGATCGTTCTCATCACTCTCCTCTGAACCCTCTCAATTTTGTCCATGTCCTTTTAGAAGTGAAGCCTCCAGAACTGCACACACTACTCCAGGTGGGGACAGCCCAATGTGGAATACAATAGGACCATGACATTTTGTGACTTTAATGTAATGTCTCTGTTGATACAGCCCAAGACTGCATTTGCCTTCTTTACCACTGCAGTACACTGTCTGCTCATATTTAGCTTGCAGTCCACAAGTATCCCAAGATACTCAAACAGTTCCGCAGGGCCTGCAAAAGGGAGCTCCTCCACCAGGCATTCTCCACCAAGCCTCCCTCCAACAATCATTACAGAACCACCCAAACCACTGGGTCTCAGTATGGCCCATTATGCACGGGGAGGATAGCGCGCATTCGGGGTGGAATGGTGGTGACTAAAATCACTGATAACGCACGGTGCCGGCTGCAACCGGCCGCAGATTTGGTGCATGCCGCCGAAAAAGCCGCGTTAGTGAAACGCGGAAGAAAGCACAGCTTCCGGGTGACTGGGGCGCAACCAGAAGTGGCGCTGGGGTCGCCACGTGCATAGTCGGTCACTCTGGGTTTTGCCGCCATTGCATCCCGTCCCACGCATAAGCAGTTTGCTTCGCTTCTTCCCCCTCCACGTTTTCCATGTGACCCGAAATCGCCGTTTTGGCGGCTGTGCATAATGGGCCTATGAGTTAATCAATGTTCCTAGCCTTCTATTGTTCTACAATATTTATTATCACTATCTTGTTGTCATTGTTATTGTTATTACCACATGACTATAAACTGAGTTAATTGTACTGTTTCTGTTTTATGTCAACCGCCCTGAGCCTTTGGGGAGAGCGGGATAAACAAACAAACAAACAAACAAACAAACAAACAAACAAAATTACATTCACATACACTGCTTCCCAGGACATAGGTTTTTTAAATCTCACTTTGCACGCTAACCTTGTTTAACTTGTGTATCCACATTCCTCACAATTTATTTTATTTGAGACAATGTGAATGTAAAGTGATGGTAGTGATATGTAATGGAATTTTGAGTTTAACTCCCTGGTCTTGGGAGGAGATAGTTGCCAACGCTTGTAGGAATGTTTCACACGGGGCCAGCGGCAAATGGTGGGGTGGGAGCTGTTGATCACTGACATAGACAGTTTTATTTCTCCTATGTTTTTGTGAACTAAAGCTGAACTTGAGGGGACTGATTAGCTGTTTTGGCAAAGAATTATCATATGGCTGTGTGACAGTTTACTAATTTAACAGAATTAATTTTTGCTTTATATTCCCACTGTCATGATGTCATGATGGTAGTTCATAGTCTGAGGAAAAGTGCTTGCATTCGAAAGCTCATGCCTTTGTTGGTCTTAAAGGTGCTACTGGACTCTGATTTTATTGTACTACTTCAGACCAACACAGCTACCCACTTGAATCTAGGAACTAATATCATTTACATATACAATCACTACTAGACCAATCTGTTTTGGCCCTGAGGGCCTTCTTCAGTGGTCTAAATCAGTCCATGTAGTCCATGGACATCTGGAGGACCACAGGTTGACTACCCCTGGTCTAAATAACAACAACGGTATACTTAAAAGTATAAAATATCAGTTCCAGGCAAGGCAGGTAGTACACGAATTAAAGGAATAGTGTAGCTTCAAATAATATTTATAAAATTTTGCTGTCAATCAGGCCTGTATAGATTGTGGAGTCCTCAACCATCAGAGATGATAACTGTACAATCATTCTGCTCTTGGCAGTTACTTTCTTCACAGTGTGTGTCTATGTGTCACTTTGGACATGACAGAATACTGAACAAAATACTGAGAAACTGGGGATGTTTTGACTGGGCCATATTTCATACCACTGCTCATAGTGGACTTACTGAGGAACAGCTTGTGCCCTAGGGAGAACGATGACCCCATCATTTAGAGCGGGGGTCGTCAATCCCCGGTCTGCAGCCCAGTACCGGGCCGCTGGGCTGCCTCTTCCTCCTCCCCGCAGCCAGAAGCTCACCAGGCCGCGAGCGAAGCGGCCGCCAAAGCAGCTGCTTCTCTTGTGGCCTGGCAAGCTTCTCGCTGCGATGGGGGGAAGAGGCAGACGCGGGCGGCGCCACGCCGGCGGATGCAAAAGCGCATCTGTGGAGCTGCAGCGCATGCACGTTTGCGCCCCTGCTAGCAAAACGCGCATTCACGGCAGCTCTGCGCATGCACGTTAGCGCTCCCTGCTGGAGGCGGACCTCAACCGCAAAAAGGTTGGAGACCACTGATAGGCAACCTGTAATCTATGGGCTCTCCCTGACAAAACTCCCCTGGAAAAGATCTGTATGTTATGATCAATCTCTGAGTAGTGGGACAACAAATAGAAGCTGCTATTGTTTCTAAATGTTGCTAATTTGCGTATTTTATACCATTTAACGTTTAATATTTTATTATGTTTATTTAAACTAATGGTTATCTATTGGTTGCAATGTGTACAGTACCCTGAGCTGGTTCCAGGGCAGTGGTGTAAAATAATAATAATAATAATAATAATGATGATGATGATGATGATGATGATGATGATGTGAGAGTCATTTCTCTCCAAATTGCTATCAAGGAGCTGTATCACAGCCAATGTCAAGAAAGTCACATGTGACATATTCCTTAATACAGTGGTCCCCAATCCCCAGTCCGGGGACCAGTAGTGGTCCATGGATCAGTTGGTACTGGGCTGCGGCTCCTCCTCCTCCTCGGCTACTGCCCTGCCAATCTGCCGCTGGCTCACCTTTGGTGCTCTCCAGCGGCTGCCATGGCTGGGGCTAACCCTTGGCATGGCACTGCATGGCACTGTGCAGCTGCTGCTGGCAGCGCCCCACAGCCGGTGGCGGCAAGTCAGGTGCACCGGTGGGAAAGCAAATGGAGCAGGGGCTCAGGCGGTGGCAACGTCCCTCGGCAAAATACTACCCCCCCCCCAGGCCTCAGTAAAATTGTCAAGCATTGACCGGTCCCCAGTGTTAAAAAGGTTGGGGACCACTGCCTTAATGCATGTCATGGAAAGAAGAAATTAATATTTTCATTGGATAAGTAGCTACACTGGGTATTATCTCCTTTACTGATTAGACAGGACTAATATAGTATAAAGTCAGGTTACAGAGCATGGCTCATCCCCTTCTAAAGAGCACAGATTAAAACATCTGAGCGAGAATGAAAAGCGATATTTTTTAAAGTCTGAAAGAATATTTCCATTCTGAATGTATGGCTGCTTCGGTGATCATCAAAGCCCAAGGTGGCCAGCGCCAGCACTGGTGCACAACCCAGCACCCCCCCCCCCACAGGCGCAGAGCTCTGCGTCTGCATGTGGACTCTGACTGGTGCACCGCTGCTGGCACTGCCCCCCTCCCCTCTGTGCTGCAGTGGCCGCACCGCGCCAGTGCGCGCAACCCTAGTATGAATGCTAGAGAAAAGAGTAAGTATCCAGTCACACCATAAAGACTAATGCTAGTAAAAGCCACTAAGTGAACAAAATAAATGGCACTTAATTCTGAGTAAATAGAGCTAACTGTGGGCTGCTAACTGAAGTTACCCACTTTTGTTATATTTCCCCTGGCCATTCTTCCAAGGAACCCATCGTAGGATATATGATTTTCCCCACAATTTTATCCTCACAAAACCCTTGGGAGATAGATTAGGTTGAGAGAAAGTGACTGGCACAATGTCTCGCAGTGAGTTTTCTAGCTGAATGATACTCTGAACATGAATTTCTGCAGTTACCACACTGGTTCTTTACAGCTCAAATCTATGTGGAAATGAATTAAAGGATGGTTTCTTTCACACAAGTAAACACAAGATTCCAGCTTTGAAATAACTGGGTATAAAACTGCAGCCTTAAACTTCTTGTTTTAGCACACATCTTTTGCCCTGTCCCTTTCTATATAAATGTCATTTCTAAGGCCACAATAGGGCCTATCATGTTTTCATTTTTTTTAAAGCATAGGAAAACTTTGCTTATATGTCTGTTAGATATTAGATGTTATATATTTCAAGGGAGGCTTAATTGCAGGAAGCAGCAAGGCCTTTGCTGCTCAACCAATACAAAGAGACTGCAAAGAGTTAAAATATTCTCAGAGTTGCAGTTGTACTTTCTGTGACCTTGTTCACTGCAGAGAAGGTTTGAAATCCAACACAGTTTAACCAGTTCTATCTGCCTGGCTATAAAGTACAGCCCTGACTGAAGGATGAAAAAGGAGAAGTCAGCAAGAAAGCATGCAGCTCTCTTACAGTCTGAGACCAGGAAAATATTGATTACTGAGGGTAAGTTCACACCATTTGTGAACGTAATACAACTTATAGTTTTCTGCGTGATAAACTGTGGTTATTATGTGATTTCTTGTTGGTGAAAACCCATTTCAGAGTCCGGCTACCGTGACCATTCTTTCCAACTGCGTTATCTCATCACAAGCTGCAGGCACAGGAAGATAGAATAACCCCACAGTAGTAGACACAAACCAGTCATCATCCAATGGCTGTCATTTTTAACATAGGCCCACTTGACACAGCCCCAATCTATTAATTTGAACCAGCATAACATGTTCTGGTGATTTTCAATACTTCATTACAAGGGGAAGGAGAAGAGAAAGCACACACATACACACACACGCACGAAGTTGCCTTATAGTGAATGAGATCACTGATCCATCAAAGTCAGCACTGTCTACTCAGACTTGCAGGGTCTTAGGTGGCGAACTTTCACATTACCTATTTCCTTGTACTTTCAGCTGAAGGGGATTTACCCTGGGATTCTCTGTATGAAAGGCAGAAGCTCTTCTGCTGAGCCCTTTAAAATTTTTCAATGGCATGGTGAAAACCATCAATCCTGTAGGAAGTGCTGCTTCATGGAAGCAACATTCCATGTTCAATTCAATTTATTTATTTACAGTCCTCTGACCATCAGTTTCCAACAAATGGATACAATTATGCCATCAGTGTTTAAACAACACTAAACAATGTCAAATCAATACAGATAGGGATTAAATCAATAAGGGAAGGAAACATCAGATGAATAATAAATGTCAACTAGGGACAAAGCCCGTTGCATTCAGGAATACAATGGGCGATAGATTGGGTGTGTGTGTGGAAAAACACTGCAGATGGTCTCTCCCTCCCCCCCCCCCTCAGGACCCGGAAAGGCTGCAGGCTGGAGGGCCCAGGCAGGGAACTCACTGGCAGGGGCAGCACTCACGCAGCAGGGATCTGCAGCTTTCGAGCCTTGGAGGGAAGTGGGAGGGGGTAGTCAGGGGTGAGGGACAGAAGGTGGTTGGCTGGCCGTTGGACAGACAGACAAGCTGGTTGAGAGTGGGACTTAAGCCATGAGACCAGCTCCTCCTCCTAGGCCTTACCAGAAATATTGTGGAACAGATAATATTTTTAAAGGCTCCAATAAGAAATATGATGATGATGATGATGATGATGATGATGATGATAATAATAATAATAATAATATAATATAATAAAGGTAATAGAATTACATCGATATTAAAAGCACCTTGCATTTGCAAATCACTGCACTGCAAAACTATGCAATCATTAGTGAGATTCTCCTATGCCTATCATCCAAAAGATGTGCTAGCATTAGGCCCTTAATGTGTTTGAAATTTTTTTCAAGAGGTTTAAAATGTATAAGCAGAGGCATAATTAACAATTTCATCTCTTCTACCTGTAGTGGGCAAAATAACAGAATTTGGGCAATTGTCTTGATTACATCCACCTAACAGAGATAATGCCTCAAGTGCATGTGGGTATGGGAACATCTACCCTGTAAAACCGGCAAAGGAAGACTATTAAATCTTGCCCTTGTGAAAGCTCATCTTGATTTTGGGCTTCTGATTTTATCCAGATGTATTGATGGAGTTATGCTTAGATACAGTTTTAAATTCTTATAGAAGGGGGGTAGAGCAGCCAACTCATTTTGGGCTTCAGTGTCCATTAAATGCTGCTTTATTAAGCTTTTTGCTTTAGTGAGTCCACTTTCTAAAAGCTGTTCAGGGTCTAGCCCCATTTATCTTAATTTGTCCAAGGCTTTGAGAGACTACTGAGAGTATGGGACAAATATCAGGAAGGCAGGTATTAAACCAGTGGGTTTTAAATAAACTCTTACCCATTCCATGCTCAAGCAACAGCCCAAGGTGTACAGGTAAACACAATGAGAATGCTTGTTGTTAACACGTAGGAGGGTGACATCTATGTGCTATTTGTGTTCTTGTTGCAATTCATGGAAAAGGAACACAATTACAACCCTGCCCTATATCTTTAATGCTATATAGTTTTGTAATCGTTGCCAAATGATCATAGTGAATGTTCTTGACCTTTCAAATATTGAACTGTAATACAAAAACATCCTGAATAAAAACTGTCCTGAAACACAAGTTTCTCTTGTTAGTTCATCTACTCATGACTATGGGATATTAACTACAGCCTTAATATTGTTCAACATCTGGCTCAAATTAGTTGCTAACAAAACTGCCAACAACTAGTTTCTTAATTGACATTTGGGAATTTGAAAGGACTTAGGAAAAGAATATTCAAAAAGCGTCCTTGTTTTGATCAAAACTGGTTCAAGAACATACAACAAATATCTGAATACAGTAAAGTTACTACAACATCATGAAGGGGCAGCACTAGGGATGCTGTTCATGGTTTTTCACTTTTATGTTTCACTTGACATTGGAAATTAAATCTTAAAATGGAATTGGTTATCCTTCTACGTAATTTTGATTCAACTTTTTGTTCTGTAACCCTATGAAGCAGTTGTTTCTTTTCATTCCCACCCCCCTCATAGTATCCTGAGATTTCCAAAACACTGATGCTGGAAGATGTGGTACCGATGTGAACAAAACAACTTGTGACTACATGAGTTTGTTTTTTTTAACTCCTGGAGGACTATTGAGAGGAAGGAAGGAAGAAAGCGAGGAAGAAAAGCATTATCAACTTCCTCATGTTTATGCTTCATATGATCCAAGACATTATTTTTTGTTCATGAGTTTATTTTCTTTAAGACAAAGAAATAAGTTGTATTCCAAAATTTCAGACTTTAGTCTCCTTGAAACTTTTACCTATCATTTCAGAAAGTGATTGAGCAATCTCATGGAAGTGAATGAAAATTCAAACAATGGGTATGTTTGAAACAATTCAAACAATGAATTTGATCTTGTAAGAAAATATCCCAACTTAACTCACACACCAAGGAATTTTGAATTGGTTCCACTATTCAAGAAGAAGATATTAGATAACTTGAGGTAAGTTTTAGCAAAGGGAGAGAAAATAGAAAGTGCTGTTCTATAAACCATGGGTGTATTAATATCTTGAATTCTTGGTATAGTTCTGCTTATCTTCAAGCAAAATGTAATTAAGGTAGCTATAACCATGCCCCTGGGTCTCCACTACCATTTAAAACTCTAACATGGGCAATTTTTAAATTCCATGAGAGCCTGATGGATCAGCCTCACATGCCAGTGGGACAATGTACCTCTCCCAGCCTTCTGAAGTGCTGAACCAGTTGCTGGGAAGGATGGCCTTTTGGCACGTGAGTAACAAAAGTGCCTAGTCCACTACACTACAGCCGATTCAGAATTTTTAAAACTTGCCATTGTTAGGCTTTAAAATAGCAGCAGGTAGAATTGGGAATGCTGTCATGACTAGTTCAGTCCTGACAAAGGAGAAAACGGCCCAAAGAATAATCTGAAAGCATATGTCATGCTTCCACTATGGAAGCTAAGCAGGTCTCTTCCTGGCAAAGCCTGCTCATGACAAAAGCAGGTACTTTACAAAATGGCAAGTGACAGCTGAAAATCTCTATCTTCAGGAAAGCATAGGATCATTATATCTTTAAATAGGACAGGGTCCTATTAAATAAAAGAGTAAGGCCACCTGGGGAGGAGTTAGGGCGGGCCCTGTCCAGGATAAAAACTCAGAGGGCCCAATCAGGAGCCGCGAAGCGGCTCCTGATTGGGCCCTCCGAGTGTCCATCCAGGGCCAAGCAGCCAATGGGGAGGCGCGCAAAGTGCCTTCCTATTGGCCCCTCACCAGGACCGACAAAAATTCCATTCACCCATCCCAGTCTGGCTGCCAGTCTGCTCCTGACCACCAAAGGGAGAGGAGGTCAGCAGGGTTGCCAAGGGGGATGAGAACAGAGGCTGTGCCAGCCCTTTTCGCCCCAAGGCTATCCTAACTGTCATGTCCAACTGCAAATTGCCTCAGAACCCTGACAGAGCTGGCAGGAGGCTGCAGAGTGCTCCCCCTCCCCCTCCCCCCCTTCAGGCCTGCTGCGAAGGAGCCTCTGACAGGCCCTGACTGAGGGAAGGAGGCCTTTCCAAGAGCAACGCAGGGCAGCCTTAGGGGCCTTCCTTTTGAGGGGGGGGGACTTTCCCCTTCTGCCAAACAGTTGCCTGACAGGGAGGCTACAGAAAACCCCCTTCTCACTTAAAATACTGCTCTGGCTGGGAGTTAGACACAGCCAAGCCATGTGTCTTTCTTCTTTGCAATTCTCTGCAGATTTGAGGCCACTGCACAGCCTTATTCTGCAGAGGAAGCTGGCTCTTTTGTCTCCTGTTTCATCTGCACAACAACCCTGTGCAGTAGGCCTCAAGTCTTTCAATTCAACAACAACCTGTGTGGGAAGCCTTAAATGTTTCTTCTCTACCACAACCCTGTCCAAAGTAGCCCTTTCTGCCTGGGGAGCTGATCTTTATATTCTGCAGGAGCTCTCCAGGCTCCACCTGGCGGTTAGCTACCCCAAGGTTGGAAATATTCCTGGAGGTTTGGAGGTGGGACTTCAAAATCGTACAATGCTTCAGAGTCCAGCCTTCAAATGAGCCATTTTTGCCTGCAGTTGGTAGGGAGTGGTGCAGGAGTGTCCCTCCTGGGCTATGGGCTAAGGCCAGCCCTTACCAGCAACTGTTTGTATTCTGGGGCGCAGACAGCCAGACCAGCATCAGTCCTGTGAGTCTGGAAAGTGCAGGAAGATCTAAATAAATACTTACAGCCTGAAACTGTAAATAGTGAGAAGGAGAGGAAGGGAAGACGATTGGAAAATGCTTTGAGACACCTGAGGCCTGCTGGGTCACTGCGGCCCATTCCCAGTTCTCTCAGATCTCTCACAACCCTACATACCTCACAGGTTGACTATTGTGGAGAGACAAATGGAAAAGGTGTTTGTAAACCACTTTGAGACTCCTTTGGGTAGTCAGCAATAGGGTACAAAAATCTGTTCTTCTAAGGAGCAACCATGAAAGAAGCATGTGGGCACATAACATTTTACCAACAGTGAAAATAGGGGAGACAGAAGGAACAGGGTGGACACCTGTGTACTGTGACTACCCTATGTGTATTAGGGCAGAGGGGCATTTCGGTGAATGTGGCCTAATTCACACAAGAAGGGAAATGACGCAGAACTGGGGGGAATTGGTTGCCATGTAATCTTCCCCTAAGAAGAGTCTCCAGTCTGATTTTCCCTTCACATATCTGAGGACATGGCTCTGGAAAGCTCATCTGTAACCACTATGCCACAATTCCCAAAGGTCAGTCCTCTCCCACAATCAACGAACATTCCACACCACAGGTTCTTGACACCCATATCTCCACACCCATGGCCTCATTTGCCACCATGCCACCACAACCTCCCACACAACACACATGACAACCCCATGCCCTTACAGACTGGACAACTCCTCCCCTTCCTCTTCCCACTGCCAAGGTCTAGCGCCCGTTGTATTCTTGGAGACAACGGGCTTTGCCCCTAGTATTATTATATTATAGTTCACATTTATCAAATTATTCAAAATACATTTCCCAAGTTCTCAAAAATATAGTAACCTTAAAAACAGCTGTTGCCTCCCTGTAGTGTTAATCATATTTGCAACATTTATAAAACAGACAAAATTTCATTATTAATAATTTTAAGCATCTTTATTTGGAAATGTATAGATCAGTAGATATGCAATGCTCAATACCTCCAGGTAATACTTAGACATATCTGTTTTTGTTGAGTACCTAACTCAGTAGAACAAGTATTCATTTGCAAGTGAGTGAAATGGGACAAAGGAACCAGTGTGAGACGGAAAGTATACACAAAGGATTGGGGTAGGGTGTCCCTTGATGTGCTATTTTAGAAAATACGAGGAAGGGTTTTTACTTTGGCTGGAAGATCTCACTGAGTTACAAGACAAGTCCTAGTTGTCACATTGTGAGATGGCATTTGATTACACTTAACTTCTGCCATGATTGATCTAAGGAGTTGTCTGCCTACACTTTTAGCTTGATATGTCAAAGGACAGTATAGAAGTTCTGGAAGTACCAGTATCCTAGTATTTACTCTGAGCTTTTTCTACCACAGAAGATGCATAAATAACAATTCCAGTAATCTATATTGCAGCTGCTGTTATATATTTGCAGCAATTAAAAAATACCAAAAATAGATCTTTATACCAACATTCCACATAAAGAGCATCTTGTGATATTTCCTAACCTCACCTATACAAATGTAAAGTTTGGCTATTGTATAGAATGGCTATTGTTAAAAATGTCATTTTGTCTCTTTTTAAAATGTAAATATGAACAACACTACCTGTAATGAAGGCAACAGCTACTTTTAATGTCACATAGTTTTTGAGAAATTGGGCAACTTATTTTGAACAATTTGATAAATGTGAATTATAATGATCCTGTGCTGTCCCGAAGGTATGGATTTTCAACTCCAATTGCCATATTTACCAGAGTGAAAAAAGGAATCCAAGCTTTCCTCCTGAAAACTATGGTCTTTTTGGCACTAGTAAACAGTGGACCTAAAATACAGGGCATTGTATTTTCTCAGCCTGGAGAAAAGGAGGTTGAGAGGGGATATGATAGCCCTCTTTAAGTATTTGAAAGGTTGTCACTTGGAGGAGGGCAGGATGCTGTTCCCATTGGCTGCAGAGGAAAGGACGTGCAGTAATGGGTTTAAACTACAAGTACAATGATATAGGCTAGATATCAGGGAAAAATTTTTCACAGTCAGAGTAGTTCAGCAGTGGAATAGGCTGCCTAAGGAGGTGGTGAGCTCCCCCCCACTGGAAGTCTTCAAGCAAAGGTTGGATACACACTTTTCTTGGATGCTTTAGGATGCTTTGGGCTGATCCTGCGTTGAGCAGTGGGTTGGACTAGATGGCCTGTATGGCCCCTTCCAACTCTATGATTCTGTGATTCTGTGGCATTCTATTTCTATCACAAAATTTAAAGTTGCATAAAGTAGCAAAATTCAAATGTATGATAAAAGAGATTAAGAAAAATCAATTTGACTATCTCATGCAAACAGCTATGACCTTAATGTGTAACAGATTACTAATGTAGCCTAGTGTTACTATATTTATTGTATTACAATTATTGTATTACAATAGATCAAACATTAAATAGTATGAAATATACCTTTTTCTGAATTTGGAAGAAGTATTATAGACACAAGCAGACCCCCAAGGAAAGCAGACAAACAAATACAGAAAGTGACATTTCATTGTTACTCAGACCACAAAGATGAACTGATTGATGAAGACACAGCTGTCTAAAGCAACACTAAAGTACACTAAAGAGGTAACAAACAGCATCACATACAGATTACAAAACAGAAATTGAAAGCCTCCCACCTGTGTCTGTTGAGGGATATTTACAAAGCTTGGATCCCGTGGTCCAACACTGACGAATCTGTTTGCAGGGGAGGTGCTGGGTGTCGAGTAGGCTGTGAAGGGAAGGGACACATGCGTTCAGGAAGCAGCACTAAATCACACAGAAGCAACACCAAAACCAACATCATTCTTGAAGCTAACTAAACAGATGTCAAACACAGAAATGAGCTCACACAGTATGGGGTCAAGAACCTGACTTGAGACAACAGTTTCAGAATGATGGCAATAGAAACATGACATAAGTAGGCATAATTAGGCAGTAGGAAATGAAGTTATACAAATATATGTGATGTTAAGCTACTTTTTTGAGATGTTCCCCATGCAGTAAATCCTTGGCCTGTAAGCATGTTCTCAATTCATTTGCAATAAAAAACTGTCTTTAAGAGTGTTGTTCTTATGCTATAAGCATGATTGGTTCTTTATTTCACGTTAGAATTTTGGCTCCATGTTACAGGAGTAGAAAAACCCTAAATTATTTGTATAATGGCTTCAACATGCTAAAATAATTAGGAAATGTAAAGAAGCTTAATTTTGGGGAATGTATCTACACAAAATTATAGGCCATGAGGCAGTGAGATTATGGTCACAAATGTGGATCCCCTGTTGCAGAAGACTGGGGATTCAGAAAGCCACATAGGCTCTACTAATGCCATTTGATGGAGGAGATGTGTCAGAACATAAAATTCTTTCTAAAGCTAACACACTACTTTTTAATAATTATTTTTATTTTTGAACATTTCTTTGTTTCTGCTTTTCAGGACTTCACATGTTTAATTTTTTAAAATGGTAACAAACATTTCCCGCATATAATCCACTCACTGGCCATTTACGTACTGGAGGTTTCATGCTGGGAGTTTTAGTCGTGGCAGGTTGCCCCACCTCTTCCTGCATCCACGTGGGGGAGCATTTGGCCCAGTGCACCTCATCCACCCTCGATTTGTGCTCCTGCACAGGAGCTGGGGCAGTGAATTTCCCAGTGCATAAACAGTCACTGTTTATCAGAGTAAGTTTGTGTATGAATAAATTTGTGTATTCAGAGGCAGCTACATTTGTTACCATTTATGGCCCAGATCAAGTTCAAGGTTTTGGTTTTGACCTTTAAGGCTATTTGTGGCTTGGGCCCTGCCTATCTGAGAGGTCGCTTGTCTGCTTATGCTCCCGCAGGGCTCTTTGCTCTTAGACTACTAATCTGTTAGTAATCCCTGGCTCCAGAGAGACATGCCTGGCCTCAAACCGGGCCAGGGCCTTCTCAGTCCTGGCCCCAACCCGGTGAATGAGCTCCCGGGAGAGCTGAGGGTCCTGATGGAACTGTCAGATTTCTGCAGGGGCTGTAAAATGGAGCTCTTCCACCAGGTCTTCGGTTGAGGTTGGGTCTGTTAAGATCAATAGGCCCCCTTAGGCTACGCCATTCTATCTGACAAACCGTTTCATTGACAGCTGGGGGGAGGCTGGAAGATTTTTCCTTCTACCATCTTGTATTAGTAATGTTTATAGTTTTAAGATTTTAATGGGGGTTTATGAGGCATTATCATGTGATCTCCCTTAAGTCCAAAGTCAGACTATAAACTGAATAAATAATAAATATTTTGCTTTAATGTATTTATAAATTGATGTGATTTAATGAAAAAATTAAAGTGATCATTCTCAAAGTGATTCTGCTGATGGCACCTGGGTTTTGGCCACTGTGGGACACAAAGTTTTTGAGTTTGTATGGATCCAACATAACTTCTCATATTCTTAAGAAGAAAAACTTGTTATTCATGAAGGCTAGGGTCACAGTTACATCACTAAATACTTCTGATATCTATGAGATGGTTTTTATTCCTCCCCAATCAATATGTTAACTGTAAATTAACTGCTTTGATACAGTGCTCGGGAAAATGCCATGTGAATGACCATTAATGTTATGTTAAATAATAGCTACAGGGGAATTACAATAAAACATTTAGATGTAAGAATGAGCACATGATGTTCTACATGTGGAAATGTTTGTGAGTTACCCATAGTTTCCCTCTCCAACACATGCAGAGCCTATAGGCTGGGAAGATAGCGTGAATCTGCTGAACATCAGAAAAGCAATTTTTTTATGGTGTAGAAGGTGACAGAATGGAATGGAGCAGTATCACAGTATCTCCTACTCCAATACTTCTGAGGCTTATTTGTCTTAGTCTCAGCACTAGTAATGAGGAGTGCAAGACAGTCCTACAATCATAAATTCCTACTTATAGTGGCTCCAAAGTTCCTTAGTACTCTACTAAACTGGATTTCTTCAGAAAAATTAAATGACAAGGTTTTGGAGCTCCAGCTTTTCACTTTTGTACATCTGAACAAAGCTTCCAAACTGAACATACAGTAACAGTATTATTCTAAACAGTTACATAGAGGTCAATGGGTTTAGAGTAATACTTGAAGATCAGTCACAAACTTTCTTCAGTGTCTCAATGTTTATTTCATGATACAAAATATTAACCATGGTCAATTTGCTTGTTATAAAACAAATAGCATGCAAAAGGAAATCTCTTCTACACTTTGTTATCCTACTAAGTGGTTTATGTCATGCAAGTTTCTGATCTGCCTGGCTGCCAATTTCATTTATCAAATGGTAGATGAACCCACAAGAGGTTCAGCCATACTGGACTTAATACTGACCAACAGGCAAGAGTTGGTGGATGAGCTGAAGGAGGTAGGGACCCTAGGGGGAAGTGACCATGTCCTCATAGAATTCCTTTTGAGATGGGGAGGCAAGGAAGCTTGTAGCCAGACGCGGATGTTGGATTTTCGTAGGGCAAACTTGAATAAACTTAGAGACATGATGAGTGTCATACCATGGACGAGAATGCTGGAAGGGAAGGGAGCATGTGAAGGGTGGGCGCTACTCAAACAAGAGCTATTGAATGCTCAATCAATGACTATCCCAGAAAGACGAAAACACTGCAGGAGCTATAAGAAGCCTATTTGGATGAACAGAGAACTTCAAGAGGAACTAAGAAAGGGAAATGTTCAGGAAATGGAGGGAAGGACAGAGCTCTAAAGAAGAGTACCTACAGGTTACTAGGCACTGTAGATCAATCATCAGAAAGGCCAAAGCTGAGAGTGAGCTACGATTGGCCAGAGAAGCCCACTGTAACAAGAAAAGATTTTTCAGTTATGTGAGGAGCAAACATAAAGTAAAGGAGGCAATAGGCCCACTGTTGGGTGCGGATGGGCAAACTCTAACGAAGGATGCAGAGAAAGCAGAAAGGCTCAGCGCCTATTTTACATCTGTTTTTTTCCCACAGGTCAAAGGGTTTAGGCACATCAAGAGATGGCAGTAGCCAAGAGATAGTGTCTGGGTGGCAGGTTGACATGGACAGAGAGGTTGTCGAGAGACATTTAGCTGCACTGGATGAGTTCAAATCCCCTGGGCCGGATGAAATGCACCCGAGAGTGTTCAAAGAACTTTCCAGAGATCTTGCACAACCCTTGTCTATCATCTTTGGGACCTCTTTAAGGACTGGAGATGTCCCAGAGGACTGGAAGAGAGCAAACGTTATTCCAATCTTCAAAAAAGGGAGGAAGGATGACCCAGGAAACTACAGACCAGTGAGTCTAACCTCGTGTGTGGGGAAGATAATGGAGCAGATATTAAAGGGAGCGATCTGCAAACATCTGGAGGACAATTTGGTGATCCAAGGAAGTCAGCATGGATTTGTCTCCAACAGGTCCTGTCAGACCAACCTGGTTTCCTTTTTTGACCAAGTGACAGGTTTGCTGGATCGTGGAAATTCGGTTGATGTCGTTTACTTGGATTTTAGTAAAGCTTTTGATAAGGTTCCCCATGATGTTCTGATGGATAAATTGAAGGACTGCAATCTGGATTTTCAGATAATTAGGTGGATAGGGAATTGGTTAGAGACCCACACTCAAAGAGTTGTTGTCAATGGTGTTTCATCAGACTGGAGGGAGGTGAGTAGCGGGGTACCTCAGTGCTCGATGCTCGGTCTGGTACTTTTTAACATATTTATTAATGATCTAGATAAGGGGGTGGAAGGACTACTCATCAAGTTTGCAGATGACACCAAATTGGGAGGACTGGCAAATACTCCAGTAGATAGAGACAGAGTTCAACAAGATCTGGACACAATGGAAAAATGGGCAAATGAGAACAAGATGCAATTTAATAAAGATAAGTGTAAAGTTCTGCATCTGGGTCAGAAAAATGAAAAGCATGCCTACTGTATGGGGGATAAGCTTCTAGGTAACACTGTGTGAACGAGACCTTAGGGTACTTGTGGACTGTAAACTAAACATGAGCAGGCAGTGTGATGCAGCGGTAAAAAAGGCAAATGCCATTTTGGGCTTTATCAACAGGGGCATCACATCAAAATCACGTCATAGTCCCATTGTATACGGCACTGGTCAGACCACACCTGGAGTACTGTGTGCATTTCTGGAGGCCTCACATCAAGAAGGACGTAGATAAAATTGAAAGGATACAGAGAAGAGCGACAAGGATGATCTGGGGCCAAGGGACCAAGCCCTATGAAGATAGGTTGAGGGACTTGGGAATGTTCAACCTGGAGAAAAGGAGGTTGAGAGGGGACATGATAGCCCTCTTTAAGTATTTGAAAGGTTGTCATTTGGAGGAGGGCAGGATGCTGTTCCCATTGGCTGCAGAGGAAATGACACGCAGTAATGGGTTTAAACTACAAGTACAATGAAATAGGCTAGATATCAGGAAAAAAATTTCACCGTCAGAGTAGTTCAGCAGTGGAATAGGCTGCCTAAGGAGGTGGTGAGCTCCCCCTCACTGGCAGTCTTCAAGCAAAGGTTGGATACACACTTTTCTTGGATGCTTTAGGATGGTTAGGGCTGATCCTGCGTTGACCAGACTAGATGGCCTGTATGGCCCCTTCCAACTCTATGATTTTATGGTTCTATGATTCTATGGTGAGTATACATATACCCCCCCCCCAAAAAAAAAGTACATATTGCCACTGTGGCTCTGTATCATATAAGACCTTAATCAGGCCTGAAATTGAATATTTAAGATGCAGCCAACAACACTGACGTGAGATTTTTTAAAAATTGAAGCCTAGGTTCAAAAACTAAACAGCAAAATGCCTTGTATTTGGAATGCTTAATACAGAGCCACAATGGCAGTAGGCACTTTTTGGGGGAGTATATTTGTAATCATAATCTACTCAGTAGGATGGTTTGTGATTATGATTTTCAGATTTCCCCTGGCCACCAGCAGGGGATAGGGGAGTGGGGCTGTGAGCTCCAGTTTGGGGAACTTCTGGAGATTTGGAGGAGGTGCTTGGGAAGGACAGGAACTTCAACTGGGTACTATGCTACAGAATCTATCCTTCAAAATATACATTTTCTCCGGGGGAATTGATCTCTATAGATTGGAGATGAGTTGTTGGGCATGTGCATGATCAACCTTGGCCCATAAAAGGGGACAAAAAGGATGCCCAGGGACAAGGCCCCAGGTTTTCTCCAGGTTGTGGCAGACAAACTCGAGATGAAGAGGCAGTTAACCCCTTCCATGTCTACATCTACAGTATGGGCTCTTGGCCAGAGCAATAGAGGGAGGACCAAGACATTGCAGGCCTCCTGGATCCCCTCACAACCAACTTTTTGAGTGAATTGTTTTAATTTTCTGTACCATGAAACAAGGTCTTTACACTCCTTACTTTCTTGAAAGAATTATTACTTTCTAAGAGTTGTGAAGTCAACAAGAATGACTGCTAGGAAGGCAAAAATCCCAGGCAGCTGTAATCTAATATGGTATGCAGTCTCTTTTTCACAAGAAGTAAGATATGTACACGTGCATAATATGAATAGCTATACTATTCTCCTCATGGCTGGTACTTAATCCCCTTCAAACACCTCTACTAAGACACAAACAACAAAATGACAGAATACAGTTCCAAGAGAGTAAGGTTGCACAGGACCAACACCTTTCTCCATAAAACTTGCTGTAAAGATTAGAAAGTGTAGTGTAGTTGACAATGTAGTGTTTTAAGGATCAACATATATATTAAAGAAATGAAAGATTAGAGTCAACTGTAGTTATGAAAACTATACTGTTCCCACTCCAACAAGCAAAGAGGCAAAACTCCAGCATGTAAGCATGCTACCCAAGTCCAGTACAGGTATCTAGTTACCTGATTTTAATTTTCCTCCTTCACATGATACCCACAATATGACACATCATTCACTTTATGAAATATTACTTTACTACTCCCACCCGCAGATTCCTGTCTGCAGATTCCAAGAAGCTAATACTCAAGGAGACAAATGCAGAGATGTTTGTACTATTGTTCCTTATTTCACAGCTGCTGAAGAATGTAACTTGTTATTAAGTGCTAAATTCAGTGTCTGTAGGATCTCAGATATCATTAATTTTATTCAAGTTTCTAGCCTGTATGAGTTGTGAGACTTGCTTGATGCAATCTCAGAAACAAAAAAGAGGTAAGCAGTATTATCAAAAGGCAGTAGTATTTGAGGGGTCTCTTGTCTCAGAACAGAAGAATTAATTTTGAACACATGCTGTATTTGCTTCTTTTATGGATTCAGAAAATGTAATTTCTAGATGCATAATTCACATTATTCTGGTTCAGAGTTTTTCTTTAGTTTTGTTTCAAGTATACATAGTTCTGGATAAATGTCACTTCCCCTTCCTCTGAGCAACTCTCCAAGCACTGGAAATGTATTTTGAGAGGCATGCAAAATAACATGCAGCAACCACTTCACAGAAATTTGTCATCGACAGGTACAATAATATTTAAATAGGTATGCTCTCAGGGTTCCTCAATTCTGGCCTAGTAAATCAAAACCATCCTGCTAGATAAATATTAAGTAGTCCAATCTTAGAAGCCAAGCAGGGTCGGTACTTGGAAGGAAGACCAGCAAGGTTGTGAATTTCCTGCAATCCACAGGGGGTTGGACTAGATGATCTTGGAGGTCCTTCTAACTCTAAGAGTCTAGGGAGGTTCTGCAGAGGAAAGTAATGGCAACCCCCCTCTGCATCCCACTTGTCTTGAAAGCCCATTGGCTGGAGATCCCTGCAACTTGACAGTACATTACATATACAACCACCACCACCTACAAATAACATGACTATCACCTTCTTGGCTGTCAAAACAAGTGCTGATCATTGCTCTATAAAATTCATAAGTTTTGGCTATGCTTTATACCCAATCATCAAGAACAATCAAGTTCTAATGCGAGAGCTCTTTTTCAAAAGTCAGTGTAGCATAATGTATAGAATAGCAGGTTTCAGATCAGAAGACTGAAGTTCATATCTCTGCTCAGCCATAAATTTACTGGTTGGCCTTGGGCTACTACAAGTTTCTTAAGGGACATAAATCATATTATAACAATAGAGGGGATATTATATAATACTGTAAATAAATTCTTAACATAAAGTTGGTAATAATCATAGTCTAAATAAACAGATTTCTAACCTCAATTTTCAAACACTGATTTTTTTTCTTAAATATATAATCTTGAGAACGGGGGGTAGAATTAACCTTAGTAGTTGCCAGATCAGTAATGCTAGTGGCTGTTGATCACATCCACTCATACAAAAGAATGGTGCCATACTTATAGACCTAGGCAAATTACAGGAAAAATCTGTCTAAACATAATTTGTGTTCTTCCCAGTTTACACCCATTAAGTACTAAATGGGAATTTATCACAATGAACAGTCACAATAAATTATACAAGCAAGCAACAGAAGGCTCCAAAATGAAAAAGTCATGGAGTGGGGAGCTTCTGATTGAAGCATTAAAGAACAGCATCTTCACCTACAAATACCTGAAAGAAAAATGAAAGTGGACAGAGCCAAGGTGCTTTCTAAATGCCCTCTCTCATGATTATAACAAAAGAAAATTTGGTTGCATTATAGGGAGGACATGTGTCCCCCTATACAGAGGACACAACACAATCAGCTTGAAATGAACCTAGACCAGCTTTCATTTGTAACCATAAGAACATCAGTGAACCATGGGTGGATCCTGCCACCTTGCAACCAGCCAACCTCAAGGAAGCCCCCCACACCAGCAGACCCTCCTCGTGAGGACCAAGCTACATGCAGGTCTACCTGGCCTGCTAGGCAAACAGAAGACAGTGTGTGATAGGAGCCTTGTGGGTGTCCCACAGCCACATGCCATGCAAGCTCAACTTGCAGGTGTGGGCTTCACCCCATATGATCTGCCCCATGAGCACAATTGCCAGTTGTGACAAAGAATGACAGAATGGCTACAAAAATACAGCTGAAAAGCCAAACCATGGAACATAATGTAAATACAGGGAGTTTGGGTGGGAAGCTGAACAGGCAGAGAAGTTAGGAAACAGGTTGAGCCTGGTGAGCCCCTGCTTTATTTGGGCAACACGGCCTGGCCTCTACACACCTCTGACCATGCCTTCTGGTTCCGGTGGTGCCAGAAGCCATAGCAGACTGAATGAACCTACAAGCCTGCTGGGCCTCTGTCCTCTTTGAGGTCGGAGTCACCTGTGCTGCAACCAGCAGTACCTCATTAATAACAGTGGCCACGTTTGCCTGCAAAGGACAAACAAGTCAGAGCCTTAAGAGCTAATGCAACAAATTGTATTCTCAATCGTGCATGCGCGGTACTTTCGCGCATGCACGGCACTTTCGCACATGCGCGCATGCACAAAAGTGCCGCACGTGTGCGATTTTGGACGTGCAGCACACATGTGTGGCCCAGCCGCGCATGCGTGATGTGCGGCGCGGCCCTGATACCCTCTCCCGCCCTCCCGCAGTAAGAAGCTTCCCGGGCCGCAAGCTTGCGGCCTGGGAAGTTTTTTACTGCGGGGGGGGGGGCGGGGAGAGGGAACTGCGGCCCGGCGCCCTGGCCTTCGCGGCCCGGCACCGGGCCGCGGACCACAGGTTGGGGACCACTGCCTTATCAGACAAGCTGCTGCTTTGTAAATAAGGCTGGAGAAACTTAGCTCTTTAATGTATTACTCCAGCTGGATAAATACTTTGGGACACTTCTGCTTATATGAGATACAGAAGCTAGCTATGTTTCTAGTCTAAGTACTTGATCTTTCCATCTTGGAAACAGTTTTGATTTGTTATGGATTCTGGTCTTGTATTATAGCTGCTGTATGAACAGTCAATAGAAAGAGGGAGAGAAAAAGCAGCTAGCATCTGTCAACTAAATAACTTTTATATACTATAGAAAGTCTCAGAAACATGTGGTATAATCAGGGCTTAAACTTAATTTTTGATGCGTGAGGAAATGGCATGGGCACAAATTTCTATGATCCTAGACAATTTACACATCTGGATCTCTATTAAAAATTAACTACAAAAAAGTTACCTTGGTAAGAAATCAATATGAAAATCCATCCTAATGATGCCCTGCAGGAATCAATTCCGGTACTATTGTTGCGTCCTCAGTGGGTTGATATAATTGAGGAGTTGCCTTATTTTTATATCATTTTGCAGAACCAACAGTAAATCATTGATAGCTCTTTCTTTTCTCTTGGGAGCTCTACTTACTTGGTGAAGTGGGAGAGGTGGCACCTCCTTCTGTCGACGTGGTTGGAGGCTTTGTGTCTGGCACTGGCAGAGGCACAGGCCTGGCCATTGGTGGCGGAGGTGGTGGTGGCAACATTGGGGTAGGAAGGAATGGATTGTGCACCTTGCCTTGGCTGCTACCATTGGGCTGCCAAAAACATAAGAAAAACAAACCATTAACTGGTGCTGATTGTTAATTTGGAAATCTTACAATGTCTGCCTGTAATAGCTTGATGCTAAAGAAAAGAAACAATTCTACAGATAAAAATAAGAATTTAACTTAGAAAATTTAAAATCTACCCTTGGTTTTCCATTTTGTCCAAAGTGAATTGTCACCATGTAAGCCTATTATCTAAAGTATATTTATTCAAATGACAGTTTTAATTTTAATTTCATAGGCTCTCTTTGGTCTCAGAATTGCCCATGGACTGAATTAGAAATGACATGGAGTTTTCAATTAGCTTTCAGACGACTAGTGTCCATGGCTAGTTCTCTATCAAAGCAACAGTTTAGAGAGGGACAATCAGCAGGGTTCATCATGCCTGCTCCTGGCTGGGGATAGCATGATAGGAGGTGACTGACATAGCTTACAATTGCCATTGCTTCTCAGAACTACGAAGTTGCTGCCAAAATCTGAGATGAGCCCAAGACACCATTGTTTGCTTTCTGCCAATGTCAGTATGGGAGGAGGCAATAAGCATAGATGATACATGTTGTCACTCCTAGATTCATCCATCCACCAGCTATTTCTGAGTTCATTTCCTGTGATGCTGTTTGGACCTAGTATGTCAAATGGACCAACTAAGACATATTCTTCAGTCTACTTAGTTACTGGTTGATTTCAAAAAAGGAAACATATCTCAGTTTTTGACAGAGACTGCCTCTCTGTATACGCTCCCCAGAGTTCTGTGGCCATCAAATTCTAACTTGTTGACAATCCCCAACCCTAAAGATGTGAGCCTGGCCTCGACCACAGCCAGGGCCTTTTCAGTCCTGGCTCCAGCTTGGTGGAATGAGCTGCCAGCAGAAAAGACAGCCCTTATGGAATTCTCAAAGTTCCAAAGGGCCTGCAAAATGGTGCTCTTCCACCAGGCTGTACCTCAATTATACATCTGAGCCCCCTCCCTACCCCCACTTTAGGGGCTATTTTTGGATGGGTACCCATTCATTGGGCCAGGCCCTCTGAGATATACTCCAACTTGTTTGTCTGACTTGTTGGCAGGTACAGTATGAAGCAGGATAGCAGAAACAAATGAAAATGGTTTCAGCTTAATTTTTAGAATGTTATCCAGATTTCTATTATTTATTGTATATTATGTTTTATTTTTGTACCCTGCCTTGAGACCAATTCTGGAGAGGGGAGGGTTAGAAATCTCAAAAATAAATAAATAAAGCTTATTTGCCATGCTTGCATATTCCCTCTCATTTATCCCTGCTTTTCTCATGAGTACAGAGTTATCTGTATTGTTTCTGTTTCATGTGAACCACCCTGAGCCTTTGGGGAGGATGGTATATAAATATAATACACAAACAAACAAATAAATACAGTGTTTAAAGCCTTCAATCAAACTCAGTTTTCCCTTAAACTCAGGTACCTAAGCAAATATGAGATTGCCCTTCTTCCTGTTTTGTATCAACTGGTATTCTAAATGCCTTTGCATTTCAATGCCAGGGCAAATAGGACTTGGACTCAAGTTTTCAGTTGCACTTGGACAAAATGTGAGGAGTGTTGACAGATTTTCTTATGCAAAGAGGGACAAAGCACCAGGGTGTTTTAAATAATAGTTTTATTTAGAAGAGAAACAATTTTGTATAGATGAATACGAGTTGTTTTTTGTATTGTGCTTTTCACTGCCTGAAGGAGTCTCAAAGCAACTTAAAATAATCACCTTCCCTTCCTCTCACCACAATAGATGCCTTGTGAGGTAGATGAGGCCGAGAGAGATTCTGACAGGACTCCTCAGTCAGAAAAGCACTATCAGGGCTGTGATTAGCCCGAGGTCAGAAGAAGAAGAGTTGGTTCTTATATGCCACTTTTCCCTACCCGAAGGAGGCTCAAAGCGGCTTACAGTCGCCTTCCCATTCCTCTCCCCACAACAGACACCCTGTGGGGTGGGTGAGGCTGAGAGAGCACTGATATCACTGCCCAGTCAGAACAGCTTTATCAGTGCTGTGGTGAGCCCAAGGTCACCCAGCTGGTTGCATGTGGGGGAGCGCAGATTCGAACCTGGCATGCCAGATTAGAAGTCTGCACTCCTAACCACTACACCAAACTGGCTCTCACCCATCTGGCTGCATGTGGAGAAGTGGGAAATCAAACCTGGTTTGCCAGATTAGACACCACCGCTCTTAACCACTACACAATGCTAGAGAGGAAAGAGAGTCCTGCCTAACTATATAACTGTTGTCCTGTATTCATTCTGTTGTGGAAATAAGCAGGGAGAAAGTGTGCTCAAAGGAGCAGGACATCTCAAATTGAGTCAATCAGGATGCTGGAGATTATTTGAAAAATATCATGAAGTCTCTATTATAAGTATGCTAAGTACACATCTTTTCTGATACCCCCTGTATGATATGCCTTATATGTTCTTGAATAATGAAAACTATCGATCTTGCATATTCAAACCCCCATTCTCAAGATTTAGTGAGCAAAGTCCTTGAGGTTCACCTTCTTCTGTAATGACTTCTGGGATTAATCTTAGAAAACCCACCTGCATCCTACTGTTCTCTTCCCTGGAGGCAGGTCTGTGAATGTCCACATTTGGTCATCAATCAGAACTCCAGTTGCCTTTTCTGCAGTCTTCTTCCACTCTTTTACATAGTTGTTAGCAACTTCTCTGTCTTTCCATGTGGAAGGTTTTGTGACAGCCCCTGATTTAGTTGGATATGAGAGTTTTCCTGGTAGTACTCCTTTATTTGCTTGAGCTAATATTCTGACTTTTAGCTTCTACATCACCTTCCAGTTCTTGGAGTTCTGCTGGTGCTTCATCTGTAAAGTTCATTACACTGCTTCTGGCTGAAGCTAGGTCTTGTCCCTTTAGTTTGAATGCACTGGGTACAGACTGTTTCAGTATTGCATTTCATTATCTGTATGTCTTTGATCATATTCTGACTCTCTAGTTGGGCTATAGCATTGTTATCTCTATGCCCAAGATATCTGTGCTATAGCCAGGAACATTTGTTTTGCCTGCAAAATTTAGTTAAGTTTGCATTTTCCATACATATGTCTAAATCATACAAAGTATCTGCACTGTTCCAGTTGAAATCAATTCCACTCTTCACTTGATGAAACATATTTCTCCAAATAATGTTACCATCCCACTTTTAGCAAGTATTCTTAGTAATGTGGTTGTTTGCACATATAAGTAATTTTTAATGAGAACCTTTCTAATTTGGCCATCTGGAAGCTTACATTTTACAGTTCCTGAGCCTATTCCTTCTGCAACTACAGACCTTTCATCTGCCACACTCGAGTCTATTTTCTATCTTCATTTAGGATCTCAAAGAAGTCCTTGTGAGAACATGTTTTCTACATCCAATATCTAAACACAATGTCTTACTCTTGGTAGCACCTTGGATTAATATAAGGCACTTCTTTAAGGGTGGTTGTTTACATTTCTCACTTTCTAATCTGTTTTGGGAAAACATCCCTGTGCTTAGAGGCATTGCAGTCTTTTTTAATGCCCTTGTTTTCCGCAAGATGGCATATCACCTTGCCTTTGTTGTTAATGTTTAAAACTGTTTGATATTTACTTCAGTTTTATTATTGTAATCCTCAAATTGTTTATGCCTATATGACTCTTCAAATTCATTGATTACTTCAGTTAGAGCCAGTTTGCTTTTTGCTCCAAATTGAAACATTATTTTCATAAGTCTTTGCCAAATTTATTAAAATTAACGTAACTAGATCCTGGTGTGAGATTTATTTCCCAGTACTTCTGAGCTGTTCATTTAGACTAAGCATTTCATCTAAGTGGTCATGCAAGTTCCCTTTTTCCGGCATTTTAATGCCCAAGAGTCTCTTTTATAAATAGAGTTGGCTTTTCAGAGATGAACTAATATTCTAAATTCTGACATAACTGCTTGTGTTGCCTGCATATGAATCATGCTCAAAACATCTCTGTCAGTCAAATCTATAATCAGGCCTCCTCTTGCCTTCTTATTGTCAGAATCCCAGGTCCTTTGTCTTGGTTCCTGGTTATCTTCCGGTCATGGGTCCCTAATGGTGTGCCAAAGGTGTCCTGTAACTAGGAAGTGACTTCATTCACACTTTCCAGATCAGGGAGTTTTTAATAAGTCTATTCATCAGGTAGTTATGCTGAGCTTTGCAGAACACTTCCCGTTTTCTTTTTCTTTTTCACTTTGCCCATCAAAAACTATCTAGCTTTTGTTTCACACCCTAAATGTGCATACTGAGTCCATGGCAGAATATAAATATGCAAAGAGGCACAAAGCACCAGACTGCTTTATTTAGAAAAGAAATAACTTTGTATAGAAAGAGAAAATCAAGTGAGTCCTGTCTAACTTACTCCTGTTCTGCATTCTTTCTGTCTATCATAGAGACAAGAAGTGTTCTCAAAAGAACAGGACATCTCCAACTGAACCAATCAGTACACTAGGAGAAATTATTTGAAAAATATCAGAGAGTTCCTATTTAAGACAGAATAGTATTAAATACACATCCCCTCCAATGCTCCCTGTAGGGTATTTGTCATATTCCTCTGACTCATGCACAGCACAGAACTTGTATATTTCAACCAAGAGAAAGGGGAACAATTGTGCAAACAAGCTGTGCTGATGTCTGTCATCTGTAGCCAAAATAATGCTGTGGTTGTATGCAGATGATGCATCAACTACTGGATTGGCCCCCAGTGGGTGATATGTCCCCAATAGGGAGAAGGCACTCGCCTCCTGAGAGCCAATTGGGAGGCTTCCCTGCCCTCCTCCTCACCTTCTTCCTCCTTACTGCCACTTCCAGGCAGTAAGCGCAATAAGAGAAGAGCCAGCCACCCTCTGAGTGGGAACCCAAGGCGAGTCTCACTACTCAGGAACAGGCCATCTGACCACCAGAGAATGGGGGTGGTTGGCTGGCTGGTCATGTACTGCTGCAGGTGCAGTGCTGGACCTGGCAGCCCAGCCCTTGTGGCTCGGCTGCTGTTCTCCCAGACTTCCTGGCCACTGTAGAGTGGAGGAGGCTGCCAGCCACATTCTGACATGGGCACAGCACTATCCATGACTGGGTCACTGCACTCCTAGGTCCCCAAGCTACTATGGATGGGAGTGGCTGCTAGCTGCATTCCACCATGGGTGCAGCATTGCCCTGGCAGTCCAGCTTGTTGGCTATGTCCCTGTGTGCTGTGGGAGTGTCCTGCCTGCTGTCCCTTTCAAAGCCCATTTTTAAAACAGGCTTTGATACTAGTAAACAAATAGATGTTTGTTGGTATGTCTGAACTCACCAGTGAGATCAAAGCTAATTTGAAAAGTGCAACCATGTAGTTTCTAAAAGTCCTGAGGTTATTCTCCTTTGAAAAATATCCACTAGGTATCTGATAATTTTTATGAAGAGGGAAAAGTCCAGGGCACATGATCAGAATCTGCCCTTTTGGATTCTTATAAGCGCTGTGAGTAAAATAATCAGATTCTGTTAAACATGGCAGGATCAATGTTTACAATATTCTGCATGTTCTTATACAGGATGGATTATAAAGCATTAAGACTAACTATTCATTTTTAAATGTTGATTTTACATTTCTGCAAAATGTATTTCAAAACCATGTTTGAAATATCCTTGTAATCCATGTTTCCTTCAAGGATTTTTTTTAATGAAACTATTAATTCTGTGTTATCTCTCATATAAGTAATTCCAAGTCTATCAATTGATTTTTAAAATCAGAATGATGCAATTGCAAAATATTAATTTTTGTGATTTTAGGCATCACACCAGTCTACTTTTACTTTCTGGAGTTTCCTTTTAATATTGTGTAGTGTGAATGTTGCCATGTTGTATGACAAAAAGAGTGAATGGCATAATTTATATATGACAACAAGCCATACTTTGCCATTATGGAAATGAATATAGGCACTAGATTTTGGTTTGGTCTTTTTTTTTTTTTTTGCATTTGAGAGCCAGTTTGGTGTTAAGAGTAACAGCCTCTAATCTGGAGAAAAGGGTCTGATCCCCTACTCCTCCACGTGCAGCCAGCTGGGTAACCTTGTGCCAACCACTGTTCTTTCAGAGGTTTCTCAGCCTCACCTATCTCACAGAGTGTCTTTTGTAGAGAGTGGGAGGGTAGGTGACTGTAAGCAACTTTGACTCTTTTCTGGATAGTAAAAAGCAGAGTACAAAAAGCAGCTCTTCTTCTTTTACATTGCTTTTAGTTGAGAAATTATTTATTTAAAACATTTCTAAGCTGCTTTCCACTCAACTTGGGGTCCTCCAGGTGGTGTACAAAGCATTAAAACAAGATTTAAACCACATATATATACATACAAAACAAAATATGAACACATGGACAGGGCGAAGGTCCATACTAATCAGCAAGTGAATGACAAACAAAACAGAAAAGTCTTCAATCGTTGAACTGGGCCTGGACCTGGTGCCATGCATGGTCGCACTAGGGCTCTCGCAGTTTGTAGCCAGTCTCAACCATCAAACAGGCTGCACCCTGGATTTGATTCTTGTTGTGGATCTGAGAGCAGTCAACACGGTGCCATGGTAAGATCACTAAGCCCTAAAGGCCTGACTACATTTTCCCTGCCATCTACTGGAGGTAGAGGGCAGAGACTGTCTGCCTGCAGAAACTTATGGACCCTGAAGGTTTTTTGACCTCTATGTGGGATCCTAAGCCTCCCCAACAACTCATTAAATGATATGGTTGAAGACTGGCACCGCTGGATGTCAGCTGCCATATATGAGATTGCTCCTTGACACCCCCTCCCTTGCTCTCTAAACCAGTTTCTTGGTACACTGATCAGCTATTGGAAAAGAAGCAAGAGCTGAGACGGCTAAATTAAGGCTGGAGGCAAACTTTATAGGACACTTAAAAGAGCATATGGAATGGCAGTGCAAAAGGCGAAACAGAAGTTTTAAGTCACCTAAATTGTTTAGGGTAATTTGGTCCCTTACCACCCTACAAAAAGAACACACAACTGGTAGTCAAGTCAGAGATCAACAGTGAAACTTTTGTGAGCTATTTTGTAGATAAAATCTAGTCACTCCACCATGACCTTCCCTCAGCACTTAATACAACAAATGAACTAGAGGTCCCTTGGTTGCCTCTGAAGGAGTGTTTTGACAGCTTCTGATATCTTGAACAGGTCGATGTCATCTGGTCGCTAGTTTCAATGAAGCCTACCTCTTGTCCTCTTGATCCCGCCTCCTCATGGCACCTTAAAATGGCCAATGAGAAGGTAGGAGGACTGCCCAGGAACCTCCAAGATGGTCTGAGAGGCAGTGGTTCATCCATTGTTGAAGAAATCATTGCTGGATCCCCAATACCCAGCCAGTTACTGCCCCATCTTGCATTTCTGACGAAAGTGACTGAAAGGGCCGCCACAGACCAACTGCTGGCATTTCTGGATGAAGAATCAGTTTTGGATCCATTCCAGTCAGGCTTCTGCCCTGGGCATGGGGTGGAAATGGCTCTGGTTGCTCTGATGGATGATCTCTGATGACAGCTGGACCAAAGCAGGTCAGCACTGTTGGTAGTATTTGACGTGGTAGATCAGAAGCTTCTTGCTCAGCATCTTGTTAACGTAGAGATCTGAGGAACTGCCTTTCACTGGGTAACCTCGTTCCTCTGTGGTTGAGGACAGAGGGTTGCCATCAGGGAGGATCAACCGCTTCCCTGACAACTCCCTTATGGTATTGCACAGGGGGTGGTCCTCTCCCCGGCATTAACATCTTTATGAACCCTCTTGCCCAGCTTGTTTTGGGCTTGGGTACCACCAATATCAAGATGACACCCAGCTCAATCTCCTGATTGGCCAGATGCCCTTCTGAACTCCTTGACCCAGTGCTTGGAGGTGGTATGACTTAAAGCTAGATGACTGAAACTGAACACTTCAAAGACAGAGCACCTCTGATGGGAGAGAAAAGGAACAGACCAGGAAGCGTGCCTTCTCAGACTGGACTGAGTGCAGCTTAAAGCAGCACAGATGGCAGGGAACCTATGAGCGATTTTTATGCCTCCTTAACAATGGAGGCTCAAGTCACAAGATAGCACAGCTGGCAAGAAAAGCTACTAGTGCCCATCTGGCTCTAGAACACCTAGTCACATTGATCCATGAAACAGTCACCTCCAGGCTTGATTATTGTAATTTACTCTACACTACTCCAGAAACTACAGCTGGTGCAGAATGCAGCTGCTCAGGTTCTCACATGAACTCCAAGGAGATCCCATATAAGACTAGTCTTGCAGGAGCTGCATTGGCTCCCAGTCAAATGTGGTACAAGGTTTTGGTACTTACTCTCAAGGCCTTATGTAGCTGGGCCCCACATATCTAAGTGACCATCTTTCTGAATAGGTTCCTCAGAGAGCAATATGTCCAGCAAGTGTCAACTGGCTATAGATCCTTGCCCCCAAAGAAATACATCTGGCCTCAACCACAGCCAGGACTGTTTTAGCCCTGGATGTTGCCAGGTGGAATGAGATCCCCGAACAAATCAGGGCCCTGACAGAGCTTGCTAAGATCTGCAGGGTCTGGAAGATAGAGTTCTTCAGCCAGGCCTTTGGTTGAGGCCAGCCAGGGAAATACCAGGCTTTCTCAACCAGAGTTTTGTGAAACCTTCGGGTTTCTTGAAGGGTTTCCTAAATGGGTGGGAATATATAGATATAATTTGTTAAATATTTAGTGGGTGATAACTATATATAGTCATGGCAATGCCCCCATGGCCAATCATGGCCCTGGAGGGGGTGGGAAGAGGTGGGGTCCCAGGTGGACATGTACACAGCTATGCTTGTCAACCATATTCTGCACAATCATACCACTTATGGTTTTTTTTGAAGCCTGAGGGGGTTTCTCAATGGTAAAATAGTTGAGAAAATCTGTACTAGAACAATAAAATTGGACCTCCCTTCCTCTCCCCACCTCCAACCACCACTACTTAATTACAATACTGATAAGCCAGAACATACTACCATCGGAACTGAGTAGTGACAATTGCCACAAATTTTAAACATTTTTATATTATTACATTGCTGTTGTTTTCTTGTTTTATTACAATGTACTGATTGTAGAAACTGGATTTTTTGTTCACTGGCCTGAGATGGCAACCCTGAGAAGTACAGTACATAAATCAGTCGATCAAATAAATACTACTACTACTACTACTACTACTACTACTACTACTACTACTACTACTACTACTACTACTACTACTATTATTATTATTATTATTACTACTACTTTGATTTCTAGCCCCCCAAGGCTCATGGCGGGTAACAACATATAACAACATATAAAAACCCATAAAACCCCTAATACATAAAAACATCCTACAAAAACAAATACACCGTCCAACCCAACCAACCCGACAATGGCGGCATTCCCAGGGAGGAGTCCAGGGAGCACTGCATATATAGCCCTGAGAGGGGCCTGATCTTACAAGGAAGTGCCGGCCTCAACCATTGAAAAGGAGAGATTCATTTCCCTGGTGAGTGAATTCCATAATATTGGAGCCATAACTGAGAAAGCCCTAGCTTCAGATCATGAGGATATCTGAAACACAAAGGGCACACAAAGATGATCTTTCTTCCTTTCTAATTTCTTCCTTTGTGAAGAGCTGTGATTCATTGTTATAGCCAAACCACAAATTATACTTTCTTGCCTCTAAAACAGGATTGTAAAGCAGGACTGGAACCAAACAGACTATAGCTGGTGATGTAGATGAAATAATAAACTATGATTTGCCACTGAAGTGTAAATGATTGATTTGTAATCTGCATGAGAGGAGAAGAGAAATAAAATCTAAAATTTTCTAAGGCTCATTCATGATACAGATCAACCATGGGTTGTGATTTTGTATGAATTGTGCCAAGCTCATGACTTTAAAAAGGTAGCACTACTCCAGTTTATAAGCTTCTTTGATTTTTTTCTTAGAAATTTCAAGAAAAAGTAATCCGTGCAATTGTTTCGTTAATTATATAGACTTGTATAATTTTAGCTCTTTTTCTGCATCAGTCCTCTGCTTATACTTTCTAGACTGCATAGTCATTTGTTATGTCAGAACCTGTGCATTCTTTCCAGGGAAATGTGTCAATTAAACAAAATAGTAAAACCTGTGTGTTTATGTTTACTACAGCACATTAAGGAAAGGGCTATTTAAGAGTAAAATGATATCTGTTTTATTGACTAGAATAAGCTTTCTCAACCAGGTTGAGAGTTGGGGTTTCTTGATGGCCTTGGAAGGGTTTCCCAAGTAGGTGGAAGTTAATTAACTTTTAATGTATTTTTAAAATGTGTTAAACATTTACTGGGTGATATGACAATATATTATAACTAGTAAAAAAGTCCATTGTATCCAGAAGACAATGGGCGCTAGCAGGCAGGGACCAGAGCGAGGGGCAGGCGAGGGACAGAGCAAGGGACAGGCTACCTGAAAGAGGAGGCGGGTGGCGGCTCCTCGGCGTCTCGTGGTTTTTGGTGGGGAGTCCCAGACGTGGTGCGCTGGGCTGGGGCGGGTCCTCTGCGTTTTGTTGATCTTCTGCGGCTGGGGGGGGTGGGTTCTTTCTGCTGCTTCTCGGAGGCCATGCCCGCGGATCGGGCTGCGCCCGGCCGCGCCCGCGGGGCCGCGCCCAGCCGCGCCCGCGGGCCGCGCCCGCGGGTCGGGCCGCACCCGCGAGCCGCGCCCGCAGATCGGGCCGCGCGGGCGC
This sequence comes from Paroedura picta, assembly GCF_049243985.1. Classification (NCBI taxonomy): domain Eukaryota; kingdom Metazoa; phylum Chordata; class Lepidosauria; order Squamata; family Gekkonidae; genus Paroedura; species Paroedura picta. The sequence continues at coordinate 76,263,454 of NC_135372.1, forward strand.
GGCCTGGCCCTGATTCCCTCTCGGCGGCTGGAGTCTTGCCTCGGCTGGAGTCTCGGCGGCTGGAGGTTCTCGGCGGCTGGAGTCTTGCCGGGGGCTCCCTCAGGGGCCGGCCTGACGCATCAGGCCGGGAGCAACTGCGAGCCGCGCGAATCAGAGGGACCAATCGGCAGGCGCTTCGCGCCTGCCGATTGATCCCTCTGATTGTCTGTCATGAGGAAGGGTCCAATCCGGACCCTTCCTCATCCCGGACACATCCCGCCCCAGAACCCCTTACTATTTTATTTAGTCCGTGGCGCCCGCGGTGCCACGGGCGGTGTACAGATGTTGACTCACCCCCTCCCCAAAAGGCCTTTGGTGGGTTTAGAGGGGGTGGGAAAGGGAGGGGCCCCAGGTGAGGCTATGCTTCCTAATCATATTAGCCATGATCACTCCATTTCTGGGGTTTCTCAAAGCCTGAAGAATGTTTTAAGGGTATCTCAATGGTAAAAAAAAAGGCTGGTCTAGACAGAAATATATATGTTAGCAAAACTGGGATACTTAAGTTCGTATTGGCTGAATCAGAAACAGATTAACAATGTGATTTGAACCTAGCTGCGGTAACAAGCTAAAAGCCACCATTTATACATTTAGCATTATGTACAGGACAGAAACAAGCAGGGGCAATAATAATTTTGCAATTAAGAGTGTTTATGTTCACACCATTTGGAGTAATGCTGAAAAACGAGTTAATCATTTCTGCATACAAATGGAATGTTATTGCAATAACTTGAACATGATTATTAAGTTTGCTTGAAAGAGAAAACTCCTGAAATTGCTCAACCAAAATCTTAGAACACTATTTAATTTTTCAGAGAGATAAGGGGGAAAGATAACGCCTCACAGGAATAACAAACCGTAAAGAATGGTACTTTTATCTGCTTGAGTTCAAGTACTGGTCAACTTAATCTAAAGTGCTATAAGAAAGTCATTTAAAAAAATAAAATGTGGCTGATCTAAAACAGCTGTTTCTTATTCTCCTGTCTAAAGACATAATTAATAAAAATTATAAAGTCCCTGTATTGTTAACCTTAGAAGAGCTGGAGTCATAAAGCATGAAGCTGATCAATCTGCTATGGTACCTTGGCAGGTGACAGTTCTTCCTAAAGGGGAATTAGAGGTTCAATTCACATATGGCCATGTTGTGATGAATCTAGAGCAGGGGTCCCAGTCAGCTCTGGTTAGATACTGACAGCTTACACTAATCACTTATTATTTGGTTGGGCTCAAAAATTCCATAAAGTAAAAAAAGTGCGAGTGACCATGTGCATCACAGACTCATCTGACAGTAGGAGTGAGACTGTTGCTTTTAGTCTTACAAGAATTAGGGTCACACAGGCATACCTGCAGTCCTCATATAGGAGATGGCTTCTCCTGCCACTAAATCCCTAAATCTGTCCTTTTCCCCTGGTCACCCAATTAACTTGTTTGGTCTAGAGACTCTCTTGCTAAGCATGTTTTTTATTTGTAGGGCTCCCTGATCAGGAAAACAATGAAAAATTTTGTGATAGTTGTGAATTTCCTGTATTCTGCAGAGGGTTGCACTAGATAACCCTGGAGATCTCTTCCAACTTTATGATTCTATGATGATTCTGTGGGGTAAACATGGAAGCAGACATCATGGTAGCAGTTAGACAAAAGCATTTGCCATAGGAAGGCAGGTCTCCAAAGCTTTAGGCAGATAGAATTCTGCCGAAATAATACACAGCACAGTCACTGGTGTTACTCTTTTAATAAATTAATGTTTTATCTTCCTAATCAAAATTTTGCCAATATCTGATAACCTCCTACATCACTGCTGTTGTATGAAATAGATTCTGTATGCATCATGGGAATGCAAACACATAAGTGCAGTTCACAGCATTGTAGCCACCCAGGCCTAAGACAGGCTTCCATACCTATCCACATATATACCGCACATTATTTACTTATTTATTTTTTTCCGATTTATATACCACCCCTCCCTATGACATCTCATACTGTGGTCATGTATCAACTGACCCAGAATTATCTATTTATGACAGGTGCAACCCAAATATGCTGTAAACAAGATGGCTTAATATACCACCAATGGCATTCTAAACTTGTCAAATAGTTCAACCTGGCCTTGCTCTTGCACTTCTGTTATAAAATATTAGTATCTAATGGTAGGCATTCAAAGGATAACACTAGAGCTGTTGGATCCCTAGGTGTTTGCCTAGTTCTGTCCTCATCCCATTCTTTGCACAATTCTGTGTTGAGAAATTTACAAACCACATTATGTGTGGCATTCGTGGTTCTTCCCAGCACAGCAATACCTGCCAGCCGTTGCATCAACAAATCACCCTGGGAATGAATCCCGTGATGCCTGCTCTGTTGGAGAAAGGTTAGTTGAACTGGAAAACATATCTTGCTAATTAGTAAGTTTCAAACTTTGCGGTGTATCAAAACATTAAATAATATGATATTGTACCTGCACTAATCACTTAAATGGCATTTCAGGCACTAATACAATTTGGATTAAAATTAATCATATTTATCATAACAAAATGTGGATAAATTATGGACATAATCTAGCCAAATGTAAGCACTTTAAATTCCCATTAGTATAATTCATTCCAGGCCTAAGGTATAAAACATAAATGTGGTTACCCTTGCCTGGATCATTCCCAAAGCTACTTCCTTGAAACCAAATGTATTGAAATTGCAGTGAGTAATTACCCTCATACACATTTTATATGTATAATACCTGTTAACATAATTCCATGGTTATTGGAGGCAGAGGAACAAAAAACATTTGAAGAAACAAAAATGGCTTTCTTACATTGAGGAACCCCACCTGTCCAGCCTGCTGACCAGCATCGGGGCAGACAAGTTGGACAAACTCTTTCAGAGTCTCCTGAGGATGATAGCGGATTGCTGGGTGTGAGAAGTATGGCCCAGGCTGCTGAATAATGGGTGATGTTGGAAAATGAAGAGTCGATGGTGTTGCATGTGGACTTGCTATAGGAAAGAAAACAAAAGAAGTTACAGATTTTTTTGGAGTTTGGTCAATACATTAAAAAAAACAACTTTAACCTCTTTTTTTTTTTAAGGATTCTCACCAAGGGTATACACCTCAGAGTATATAACTGATGTTCTACATAGCTGATCTTCAGAATATATCCGGTCATGCTCAATTGTATATAGCCAAGTATAAAGGCAAGAGCATAAATGAAGCCAGATTTTAAAATGTCTTTTCTGCATTTTTAGTGGTCATCATTTATAAAGGAGCCAGCAGTCCTTGGTAAAAGTGATGACTATTCATTACCTTAAGAGCCTTTCTAATGAATCCAGCAATAAAAAATGTATTTGGAAGATTACGGTTGATTTAATTGACATTCCATATAATTCTGGTTTGCACATAGGGACCCGTTTTATTTTGAGCAATAAATGGGCAATAACATAATGAAGATGCTCCTGCAGCTCTTGTTTATGTCACTTTTTCAGCTCAATATGGGATTTAAAAAAAAGGTATTAAGCTTTCATGTAAACTAACATTTACATTTTGCCTTTTATAATAAAAAAATAATAATCCTTACCCATTTTAGGTATATTGTTAAAAAGTGCCTAGGAACCTGTGTGTGTCTGTGTGAGGGGAGAAGGAATTATGGCACTAAGGAATTATGGCAAAGATTAAGGAAAGCAATATATGGTTATTTTGGGTATCATATTTATCCCAAGACATTGGAATAGCTAAGTACTTTGATGAGTATTAGTGAGTTCATCCATTCATTTACAGCAGGGGTAGTCAAACTGTGGCCCTTCAGATGTCCATGGACTACAATTCCCATGAGCCTCTGCCAGCGAATGCATCTGGAGGGGCATCTGGAGGGCCGCAGTTTGACTACTCCTGATTTACAGCAACCACTAAATGTCTTATAAACCATAGTAGTGCTATGTGATAGATTTATGTCAGACTACGATCCTCCTAAAAGCAATTCTGGATAATAGCAATACTTGGTATTTACACTGTAGTATTTCTGAGCAATATACTTATTGAGCAATATACTTAACATACAGTATCTAAGTACCAGACTGCCATCTTCATATGGATGATTTATGCACTGAGAACGTCACTGCCCAATGCAGGAGCACAAATAGGGAGCAGATGAGGCGTACCGGGCCAAATGCTCCCTTATGTGGGTGCAGGAAGAGGTGAGGCAACCTGCCACGACTAAAATTCCATTGCATTGGTTTACATTGACATGTGAAAGATATGAAAGCAATATCTACAAAATAAATTGCCATAAGGATTACAGTTTTATACCAGCCAACTGGTTGAGTTTTTTAGTTTACGACTACAGCCTGCAGCCCAGCATGAAACCTCCAGTGCATAAATGGTCACGGTGCAGCAATTCCATGGCCCATTACACATGACACTTATTGTGCCGCTGCACTTACCTCGGCCGGGCCTCCTAGCCCCGGCGTAAAGCGTGCGCGCTATGCCAGGGCAACCCAGCATGCCCCACTCCCATGCGTTCATGGGAAATGGCAGGGCATTGTGCCCCACCGCAACGGCAGAAGCTGGCGCCGTGCATAAAAGGCCTAAGTGATGATCTCTATACACTGCTACCCTATTGTGGTATATATTATGTGGCATATTATGGACTTGTACCGGAAAGGGTTTTGATAGATAGTGGTAGTGAACAAATGCTCCATATTCACATTAAGTGGAAGGATGATATGACACACTGCATTGTACAATCATGGTTAGGCTAACTCCAGCATTCACATGATGGAAGTTTTGTGTACATTGGCTTGCAGTAGCCCCTACAAGAGCACTATAAGGCAAATATAATTATCAATTATAAAGGGAATTGTTAATTTCTATATGATACTAAGACACATAGTCAAGATTCAATCATGTTTTTCTACCACAGAGTGAGTGCATATACTTTTTCCTTCCTCTCCTCTATCCAAATGTTTTGTGTGGCAACCATAATACCAAATTCCACAAAGCCCTTCAAATTTCAATGGCCCTACTGGCTGGGCAAAGAATTTTTCTAGCAATAATAACATTGCCACTTATTGAGGCACTGCAATACATTTAAAAAATGAAACAATTTCTTAAATAACACAAGCACTCTATTAAATGAAACCTACTATACTAAATACTAAAATGGTATAAATTATATGGATAGTCCCTACATTTTGTGCTTTTTATGTTAAAACCATGCTTTACTTGTTGGATTCATAGGCTATAGCTTCTCTCATATTAGGATTTTATTTCCAACCAAAGCATCTAGTTATTTTCTCTTGGTCCACTGTAGTAAACTTTTATTGCTACCTACACCCATGCACTGCACTTGTAAACCACAAAGGAATGTGGGTTTCTTTTTTGGGGGGGGGGGAGTTATGAATATGCAGAGGTATGTATTGTGTTAGTGTTGAAATATGCTGAACGTACTTGAGAAACCAACTGAATATACAACTTTGTAATCTCCAAGAAACATTAGATACAGATTGACCCCCAAATCAAATAAAGCGATAAAAATAAACACTGTCATTTCACTGACTTTTTAGGATTAAACAAAATTCTTCTTCCTGATCTTTATTACCAGTTGGATTTTATATATATATATACACATACATACATACATACATATATATCTGCATTAACAAAATCTTTTAAAAATAATAATTGGTGAAGAATCCATGGTAACTTCTGTAGCCTTTATTTAAGCCTGTCATATTTACACCTAGACTTCCTCTAGCAACAGAACTCCCCAAATGTGAAATGTTAGTATTGTCCAACATGTCTGTACAATCAATAATGAGGAGCCATCCAACTCATATCAGTGCTTCATTAACAAGCTGAACCATTCAAATGGCTTGGTGCTCAGACATGGTTCTGTGTAAATTTCTTGCTTTGTTTCTGAATAATCCAAATTGCTTCCTGTCCAGAACTCTGCATAAGGTTTTCTCAATTGTTGCCTTCTTGTTCTTCTGGGCAACACTTCCCTACTTCCCTGGCCATTATCACTAGGATTTATGCTCTAATTCAAGTCACGCATTGGTTCTATAGCTTTCTTCCTCTACCTTTTCTACAATTATGAACTTTTTTCTCCCTTTCTGTACACAACACTTTTCTTTCTTTATGTATGATCTATCACCTCTCAAACAGGAACTGAACTGGAGTTTTAATCTGGTTACTCAGTAGCCTACTAATTCTAACAATGATCATGAATTTGGTACAAAATGCAAGTGCATCCTCCCATTTCCAAACAAATATGTCCCCAATATTTCCTCTTATGTGATGACCAAGTCAATCTACAATGGATGCATATTATGGTGCTCAACCACAGATTTTTTTTCTATTCAATATAGCTTGAGCAAGAGAACTACTTCATGTGTTTGCTGTATTTTAAGGCATTACAATTTTCAGTTGAGAGAATAATTCACGCCATGCATTTGACTGCTGAAAAGGTGAGCCCTTCACTAATGCCAGGAAAGCCAGGCTGTATGTAAATAATAATAATAATAATAATAATAATAATAATAATAATAATAATAATAATAATAATAATAATAATATATTTATAGCCTGCCACTCCCTTGCGGCTCGTGGTGGGTAACAATATCACAAATCCCCATTAAAACCCCATAAAAACAATAATAACATTGCCAATATTGCCGGCATGGCAAGAACGGCAGCTCAACTTCACCCCCCTCCCTCCCACTACTAGCGGGTGGAGAGGAGACCCTGATGATGTTTTGCTTTGGGTCCAGAACCCAAAGCCCCGGGGGAGGCATAGATCTATTATCAGCCCCGGCCTCAACCATAAACCTGGCGGAAGAGCGCCGTCTTGCAGGCCCTGCAGAACGTTGAAAGATCCCGCAGGGCCCGCAGCTCTCCCGGGAGCTCATTCCACCAGGTCGGGGCCAGGACCAAAAAGGCCCTGGCCCTGGTCGAGGCCAGGCGTGCTTCCCTAGGGCCGGGAATGACCAACAGGTTTTCACCCGCAGAGCGTAAGGCCCTGCGAGGGGCATAGGGCGATAGGCGGTCCCTCAGGTATGTGGGTCCCAAATCGCGTAAAGCCTTGAAGGTTAGAACCAGAACCTTGAACCGGATCCGGGCAGCAATTGGCAACCAGGGCAGCTGCCTCAACACTGGCTGGATGTGGGCCCTCCAAGATGTGCCAGTGAGGACCCTAGCAGCTGCGTTTTGCACTAGCTGAAGTTTCCGGATCAAGGACAAGGGAAGGCCCGCATAGAGCGAGTTACAGAAATCTATTCTGGAGGTGACCATTGCATGGATCACTGTGGCTAAGTGTTCGGGGGACAGGTAGGGTGCTAGTAATCGGGCCTGGCGAAGGTGGAAAAACGCCTGGCCCGCTACTTTTTTGTCAGGGAGGCATCAATGGTCACACCCAAGTTCCTGGCCTGGGACGTGATGGTGAGTTGCGTCCCTGCCAGGGTGGGTAAGCGCGCTTCCTGGTCCTGCCCCCTACGTCCCAGCCACAGGCCTCCGTCTTGGAGGGGTTGAGTTTCAGGCGACTCTGCTCAAACCATTCTGTCACTGCTTCCAAACATCTGGCGAATGGTTCCGGGGGGAGTCCGGGCGGCCATCCATGAGGAGATAGAGCTGGGTGTCATCAGCGTACTGGTGGCAACCCAGTCAAAAACTCTGTACCAGCTGGGCCAGAGGGTGCATAAAGATGTTGAATAATGTGGGGGATAGGACCGCGCCCTGAGGGACCCCACAAGGGAGTCTATAGGAACGCCTATAGGACAGCCCCCTGAGCTTTTCCCATGGCTTTTCCCTTCTGTGCCCCCAAACTCTCCCTATGTCTAAGATGCTTGGGTGAGTAGTGCAACCACCACCCTGAGCTCTCCCCACAGCTAAGAGGCTCGGACATGTGGTGAAGCTGCTGCAGAGTACAACATATGTAAAAACCCCAAAACATAAAAATCCCAATAAACTATCCTTAAACACCAAAAATCTACTCACTAAAATACATATAGTCAATGCACAAGATATCCCGAAACGGTGGAAACTCCATATAACTAAAACCACTATCACCCACAGGGGCAGAAGAAGGGGTTACTGGCCATTAACTTGCCGTGAGAGTAAACCGGGGGTGGGTGCGTGTCCAGCCCTTCCTTAGCGCAACGGCCTCAACAATAAACCTGGTGGAAGAGCTCCGTCTTGCAGGCCCTGCAGAAGACAGAAAGCTCCCGCAGGGCCCATAGCTCTTCCGGGAGCTCATTCCACCAAGTGGGGGCCAGGACTGAAAAGGCCCTGGCCCTAGTTGAGGCCAGACGCACTTCCGGGTATGACCAACAAATTTGCACCCACAGAGCGTAAGACCCTGCAGGGTGAGAGGTGGTCCCTCAAGTTTGTGGGTCCCAGACCATGCAGGGACTTTGGTTTCTTAATACCAAAACCTTGAACAGGATCTGGGCAGAAACCAGTAGCCAATGCAGCTGCCTCAGCACAGGCTGGATATGGGTCCTCCAAGATGTCCCTGTGAGGACCTTAGCAGCCACATTTTGCACCAGCTGTAACTTCCGGATCAGGCCCAAGGGTAGGCCCACATAGAGTGAGTTACAGAAATCTATTCTGGAGGTGACCGTTGCCAGTGAAGTCTGGTCAGCTGGCTTCCAAGTTAGGGAGGCCCTATGTTCATGATGGGACTGTTGGCTGATCCTCATCAGGACTGACGAATGGACCTAGAAACTGAACGGATATGGGGAGACGGAGTGTGTGGTCATAGGAGTGCATGATCAGGATTTGGCAGCTTGGAGCAGGTGCCATCAAAGGCAAGGACTGAGCTTTTTCCTTATGCTTGGAGCACTTGCATTTCTTAGGGGGAGGTTCCAAGATGGAGCTTGACTTCTTCAATTGGTCTGGGGAACAAGGTCTTCTCTTCCCTTCTATTTCAGGAAAAACTGAAGCCAAAAACTGAAGTCAAAGCCATTTTTTATGTCGAAGGGCCACTTTGAGCCTGGAACCCCGTCAGACCATAAGGCATGTGCCCACATTTTGGGAATTCCCCAAGCAAAGTAAAAAGAGCTCATGCTCATCAAGACAGTCCATTTTGGTGCTGCATATGGGAAATTTTTAAAAGAGCACTTTTACACCATGGTTGAGAGTGTCAGGATCAGTCCCCTGATCTCTGCCATGTTTGATTCCACATGTTTGATTCCACTGGACCTGTAAGACTCCATCTTTGTGTGCTGTGCTCTTGCTATCTTTCCCATGTAACCAAAATGCATATGGATCTGTAGTATCTCTTTGATCCCCCCCCTTCCTTTGATCCCTCCGCTTTGGTGCCTCCGTGCCGGGCTGACCAAGGCTGTGCTAACCAAGACACTTTGGCAGGAAGCCTGGGATGGCACCTGGGTGGGGGATGACACCCTCCCCTTGGGAACGGGTCTGGTTTCGGCGGGAGAATTGTATTGATAACTGCTGGCCTCCACGATATCGAACAGTCTTGACTTCAGATGTTTAGGTGTTCAGATCTACTTCCAATTAAAGCTTACTTTCTATAGAAGCCTGGTTGTGAATTTTGTCTGCCCTTGACAGAGAGTCCACAAATGAGCATTGCAGAAAAACAATCAAGTAGCAATAGGAATTCATGAAGAAGGTAAATTCCTTTGGTGAACTCAAAGATCTATGCCAGTATATTGTAGAAATAAATGGGAAAAAACTCATAGTCAAACAACAAAGCAGAAATGCAAGGCCAAAATACTATTAGCACAGAGCACTAGAAGTACGTGCTTCCTTCATGGTAGTGAAAAAGGAACTGAGGCAAAAGGGGTGTCCTATCCTTGCAGCATTTGGTGCAAACAGTGTTAAATGCTATATATTCGTAACTCCATTTTTAGGGCAGGACATGCAAATGACAGAGCTATCACAGTTCCGCAGGGCCTCTAAGATGGTGCTCTTCCGCCAGGGCTTATATTGAGGCCAGGGTTAACAATGGGGTCCCTCTTCAGACTACACACTAATATCTTGTGCTCCTCACCCTGGGGTAGACTGCTGTGGGGTTAACGACGGAATGTATGCTACCAATCTTGTTTTACTGATGGGGGTTTAGGGGGTTTGATGGTTGTTGGCCTTTTACGGAGTTTAGTGGGGTTTTATATATTGTGAACAGTCACAAGTCTCTGGAGAGTGGCAGGCTAGAAATGAAAACAGATGAACAGTAGAGCTTTAAAGCTAGAAATTGTTCGTCATGTATGACCTACATCTGTGCAATCCCAATGTGGGGCTGCACAGCAAGACGGAAGATGAAACCATGGTTCCAGACTGGCCTTTAGTAATGATTCAATGATTAAGATTAACATTTTAAAACTTGTTAATAGGCTCCAGTTAACAATGCTGCAGAACAGTTCTTAAACATTTCATTATTTCAAAATGCAATTTTTAGTCTGGTAAACATGGAAGCCTTACTACAAACCTGTACCAAGGCAATTCCATAGTTTCAGCATTAAATGTTTTTATTAGGTAACACTGAATCATACAACCAAGGATTTCAAGCAATGCAAATGATTAATGCCCATAACTTTTAATCCTTCAAAGTACCAATTTTGAGGGAAGAAGGGCCAGTAAAATTTTCCTAAAAATACCTTCAACTTCCAAACCCATCATATCTTGTCTGCCAAACTTCCCCCACCAACCCACAGATACCACCAATAATGTGCTCTCTCCAATCTTTGCCAAACTCTCAACTCTTAATCAAATTCGTTTCCTATATGCCCCTGCTTTTCTTCCAAAATCCTCAAACATAACAGCTACTGCTTCCTCAGTTCTGCCCCCTTAAACTTTCATAATCTCCTTTTATATAGCCAAGGGTAAAAAAACCCTATATTTTACATCTTTTGCCTCATCTACAAAAACTGGTAATGTCGTGGTTCGGTCCTTGGTGGCTTGGGAACCGGACCGAACCCCGCCATCAGAGGCGCCCGCGATCACGGAGGTAGGGCATGGTGATCATAGGCAAGCCGGCAGCTGGGCGCCCCACCCGATCGTTGAGGTGGCAATGGCCGCTAAAGAACCTCAATGTCCCCCTCCACCTTTTGACAAGGGCCCGGAGATGGCCCTTTGTTCCAGGAAAATGGGCCATCAGGAACCCCGGAAAACCTCGCATATGTGCATGAGTCATGATTGTATCAGCATGTTCCCTCCGCAAGTACTGGGTGGGGCAATACAGCCTAAGGAGGTGGGTTTTGTATAAAAGGGAGCTTCCACCTGGAGTTCAGTGGAAGCTCTTACTCCATACCAGCGGACTCCACGTTGCTGAAATAAAGCTTGTTCCTGTTGTATCGTTCACCAGGCCTGGCGTGACGTTTTCTTCAAAGGGGCACCCTGTTTTTTTCAGTTAGCAAGCGGGTTCCCGACAGGTAAATACACATTTCACAACTATAGATTTTCACCCACAACACATCCATTGCTTATTTAAGTGAACTGGAGAAGAAAGGATGAGAATGCTAAACTCCACATAGCATATTTATGCACAGCTAAATTTCCAAGCACTGCTTGGCAGCTCACTTTCACAATTGGAACTTTCTTGAGAAGTGTTTGAGGGGACAAACTGGGGAGATAAGATGCAAGTGGAAAAAAGATTGAGTGTTTGTTGTCTATAATCCCATTTTGCTGTTAAATTTGGACCATTCTCTCTTTCTTCATGAGGATGTATCTATCTGTCTGTTGGCCTTAATCTATCTGTTTAGAACGCTTTATTCTTGTCCTTTCTCCATAGATCTCAGAGCAACATACTTACCTTTCCTTCCCCATATTATCCTCACACTGAAAGACTGTGGCACAAGGTCCTCACACATATTATCCTCACACTATGCCCTGAAAGACTGTGGCTCAAGGTCACCCAGCAAGCTTCACGACCTCTTCCTTGGAGAATCATTACTAACTTTAAAGGTGCATAGTGCTGCTGCACAAATAAATAGTTGTATTTACTAACGAGTTTATTGATATATCTTCTTAGAAATATTAATAGTTTATTTACAATTAATGAAGAGAGTGTTCTATCAGATGTGTCTTTCTAACAAATGTAATTGGCTTCACTACAAATGGGAAAGTATTTATTAAAAGCCATTTATGTGGAAATATAGTTCTAGCCTGTTCCCTCAGACTCTTTATTTCAATCTTTTTGAGATGCCTTAACTCACTGTGATCTGCAGCTTCTCATAACATTAAAGCAATACAAGTGCCAGTTCAGATTATGGAAGATATGTCCTGTTCTACTGTACCCCAATAGGACTTGTTTTCCAAAATGAGCATATTAAAGTACTAATTGGCTAAGCCACCATACCAGCTGATATGAAATGCTTTCAAGCACTATGCAACAGCTGTGTTTATCAGAAATAACAAGAGTGGCTTTTTAATAAGGAAAGCTGGCAAACGGCCAAGATTGAAGGGAACTTGAATTTCTATATATAACACAATTCAAAGGTAAAGAACAGAACTCTGAACACAGCTTTAAAAATTAAAGATTTTGGGCATATTCCAACTTCATTAAAATCAATGGGAATTTTGCCACTGATGGCAAGAGGAAATCAGAGCACAACTTGTATGGTGAAAGCCTCTTCCTCACTCTTCTAATCTGGATTAACAAAACAAAACATATCAACCACATAACATAAACTTTGCTGGACCATATCTAAATATATTTAAATACAATTTTGCACACACAATTCTGCAGTTTTTAAAACTACTATGCTAAATGTAGCATAGTAGAAGAACAAGCAACACAAGGCTGCAAATATATTGCTGTTTTCTAATCAACGAAGAAAACTACTTGGATCAAGACTGTGCATCACAGATTATCAGCATATGAATTATGGGCAAAAGGCATGAAGCCCTTCCTGTTTCAAGGCATGCCACAGTTTGCTGTCACGTTTGACTGCAAACCATGAGGAGAACTTGCCAGCAAACCAGATATGAAAACTATGGCTTGCAATTCTAATTTGAAGCATGCTGGTTTAGTCATAGCTGCAAATTGTAGCTGAGATACAGACTGGGAGAATATGCATAACCATGGCTCATTCCCACATTATCAAGGCGTGGCAGTACATCTGAATCAAACTTAGACTGCCAGGGCCATTTTTAAAATAGATAATTTTAAATCAGAGGTTGAACAGAAAACTGCCCAAAATTCATAATATAGATGATATACTTGAAATAAAAATGTAAATCCTGCTTTCTGCTATAATTATGTCCCATTTCATGTGTGAAATTATATAGTTCTACTTTGATACTAAAAAGTACATTTAATAGACCCAATGAGTCTGGAATGATATATTGCTGTTTATTTATTAGGACTTTGTGTCTGCATTTCTAACAACAGTGTTTTTCTTTGCTTCCATTCTGTAGAGGGTAAGCTGATACTACATAAGCATTGTTAACACTATAGTTCAATGGTACAGTAATTCACTTAACTTTAATGTGATTTATGGTTCTGTCAGTATGAGAGGCTGGATAACTTGAGCTGTGATGCTTAAACATGGGTTCTGGATTTAAAAATAATAATGCACTCTGGTTTATGTGTCTGAGGATGATAGAAAATGTAACATAAAAGGAAATTTAGCATAAAATAATACAGTTCAATGTCCTCCTCAAGGCATATAGTTTAACTTATTGGACACATCAAAGAAAAGGAACGAAGCTGAATATGTAATCAGCAAGACAGCAGGCTAAATACTGAGGTCTAAGTATTCAGTTTTATGTTGTTTTTTTGTGATATGCATGAAATCCTATTAGCTTGCTTAAAAATTCTGCTCTTACTGTCCCTTATTTTTATATGGGATGCAGCAGGTCTCTTTTGTCAGACTAATGTTAAATCTAGGTCCACTTTATTCATCACTCCATTCTTCTTTCTGCCATTTCCCCTTAGGGTATATTTTGTGCCTCTTTTAAGAGATTAAGCGACCAAGTCATCTCGTTGCGCTAACATCCTCAATGGAACAACATATTAATACAGTTCCTCACTAAAAAGGCCCTCTCTAAAAGTTTGCTGCAGGGATGACAAATTAACCCAGCATGGTGTCCTACACATCTATCTCTTTGCAAATTATTAGTGTAATAGCGCTTTTAGTTATGCATTTATCTAGCATTTATTGAATCGTTGCACTTCACAAAGCTCAGCAATCAGGATCCTTTATGAGGCAATCTCAGTGGGTGGTCTTATCGTTAATTTGGGATAGTAGTCCTCTAAGCTGTTTGCTTACATACAAATTAGCTAAATAAGTTACTCCTTTAAATATTTCCTATGTCACAGGGCAACTCTTTAAAATCCAATAAAGGTACAGTTTTAATTACACGGTTCCTGACTTTTGTTTAGTTCTAGTTTCCACCATCTGCAAGCCTCTTGCATGCAGTTAGCTGCAAGGATACTCTAGATTTGAACAGTAAATGTAAACAGCATCTAATTAAACCTGATTACTGACCAGAGCAACTTGAGTAGCAGTTTTCCTAAGTCCCAGAACAAGGAGCAACTGAGTATTGCAGAGGATAACTAACAATCCATTGTGAAGTTTCAATCTGTTTTTTTTAACTATTGTTCTGATTGTAATGGATACTACTTGAACAAGGCATTTGTTGGTAGTGACACACTCTGGGCCCTGCCTTGAGGTCAGTAACTAATGAAAGTTCCATTGATTATGTGTAGACTGAGTTCTATTGTATGCACAACCATCCTATACAGACATCAGGTAGAACAGTCTTCAATATATCTGGAAGCGAAGGGGAAAGTGATTTAAACTCCACTTTGTGCATTCCAAACCATGGCCTTTATTTTAATATTTTGCAGAACAGAATATCTGACTTCTGGAAACCTTCATTCCCTGGCATTCTCCATTTTTGCAATCAAATACCCCCTGGGAAGGCATTTCCTTCCCCCACAGCTTTTAAGAACATTAAACTTCTGAGAACTGGTCTGGGATCTTCTACAACACATGCAATTTATCCTGTCCCCCCCCCCCGATAATTTCCTGTATAATTTATGATGGGATCCAATAATATAGCAGGATATAACATGGAAGTAGGATCAGAGCAACTTGAAGGAAAAAAGTCTTACCCTTTTAACATAAGCTTAATGTGTAGACTAATAACATCACCTATTAAATAACAGGTAGCCAGGTAAATAACATCACCTGGTAAATAACATCTCATTTAACCATCTTTAAAGAGACAGGATTCCCCCACCCCCAGTTGTTGGCAACCCTACATGGAATGAGGAAGAGCAAGGCTGAGAAGCTCTGAACAGATTTCTGTTGGGGTACAGGCAAGCAAAACCAACTGTGATTTGTTGTGTGGTTTCTTCTTGATCCAAACTATGCCACTATCTGTAACCTGCCCTCCCCCAGCAACCCTGGAAAGATGGAAATTAAGGCTTTATCTCCCTTTCTACATAGGAATTATCACCAGGCCAGAAACTTTGGCTTTTAAGGACTGCCGTTATTACCAAATTCCCTATCCTGCAACACTGGAAAACAATTAACTTTTACACATATTAAATGGATAGAGGAACAATCAGACCTTGCACTGAAGGAATAAAGAACATTTAATGGATGAGATGCAGACATAAAATACACCATTTCTTGGACTTAATTTTTAGAGTTCTATGAAACCTAATATTAAATGTGTTTTGTATTGGAATTAGGTTTACCTTCCCCTTTCTTGTTTCTGTTTTTGAGCCTCACTTTCCCTCTGTTTGTAGCCAGGAATAGATGAGTTTGTAAGATGGAAAGGATATTGATAGTGTTTTCTATTATATTATAGACATTAAACTTTTGACATTAAACATTAAACAGTTGTACAATTGTTCTGATGTGCAGAACAGGACTTTTGGATCTAACCCATTATCTGGGCAAACCTAACTCATACTATGGTGGGGTACAGAACTCCTCTTTCTGAAAGATTTCTGATGCTTAGTTGGCACAAGTTTACCACCAGTTAATAATATACATTTAGGAAGGTAGAAAAGTGCTGATGTTACATACAATGAACTAAAAGCCATATTTTACAATTTGATGTACTGCCAGAGTATATCTACTCTAGAGGAAAATTCACTGTACACATGCTCAGAGTAATATTGTGTACATATCTGATGGCTATAACCTGAAAATAAAAACGGGATTTAATGAAAATAAAAATGGGATTTCATGAAAAGCCTATTAATCTGAGAAAACGTGTAATAGCAAAGAAGGAGAGAGGAAATTACTGCCAGAAAGACATGGGAAATCACAGAGAATCACAGGTCCTTAGGTAATATCTGCATGAAGCTGCCAGCTCAGAAACTTAGGGGTCATATAATGCTTGTTTATTTATTACTTGTTTATCCCACCTTTCATCCAAGGAACTCAGGGCAGTGTGCATGCCCTTCCATTTTCTCCTCACAACAAACCTGTGAGATAAATCAAGCGTATCTTTAAGTATAAACTTCAGGTGAAATGATTGGAGGAAAGATTTTCCTACTAAAAATGTCAAAGTGGGGGAGCTAGATTTGAAGATTTGAGTCCAGTAGTGCCTTAAAGACCAACAAGATCCCACCAATACACTTTCCAGAGTAAAAAAGTGACAACTCCCTTTCTAAGATACAAGTTGGAATGGAAATCTCGGAGTACTTATAGTCCAGTTAGAAGGTGGGACAGGTGTTGTAAAGAAGGAAATCATGATGCAGAGGTACAGCATGCATAGCAATTCACTTGAAATACATGAGGATAGGCAATTAGCATCTCTAGTGAGTTAAAAATCCTATGTTCCTACTCAGGCCCCTGGAGTTTGGCAGTCTTGTGATGTAATCTCCCCCTGAAGCCTTAGGTCAAAAAATGGAACAAACTGTAAGTTTAAAAGTATCCCCCACTGGTTTCTGAATGCTGTGAGTTTTAATGTTGGATTTATGCCCATTTATTCTTTTTGCATAGGAACTGAAGAATGGGACCGAAGAATAGGACCTGAAGAATGTAGAAGAATGGTTGTACATTGTTAACATTTGAAAACATATCCAGCAATGAAAGATGAACAAGTGAATAAGCCTGAGAATATATGGCTGGTGTTATTAGATAAGATGATGATAGCACTGGTATCTTGGCTTATTGCAGGACCTGGTCCTAGAGTCTGTCCTCATTAAAAAAAAGTGCATTGTTGTGGGTGAGAAGCTGTTTAAGGATAGGAGGCTGTCTATGAGCAAAACAACATTTGTCTCCTAATGGACGACCACCCTGACTCATCCCCAGACTCATTAACCAGATGGGCTGCCTCAAGCAGAACCGTCGGAAGCTTAGTCGTTAAAAGATGGAGCAGATATTAAAGGGAGCGATCTGCAAACAATTTTGGTGATCCAAGAAAGTCAGCATGGATTTGTCTCCAACAGGTCCTGTCAGACCAACCTGGTTTCCTTTTTTGACCAAGTAACAGGTTTGCAGGATACTGGAAATTCAGTTGATGTTGTTTACTTGGATTTTAGTAAAGCTTTTGAGAAGGTTCCCCATGATGTTCTGATGGATAAATTGAAGGACTGCAATCTGGATTTTCAGATAGTTAGGTGGATAGGAAATTGGTTAGAGAACCGCACTCAAAGAGTTGTTGTCAATGGTGTTTCATCAGACTGGAGGGAGGTGAGTAGCGGGGTACCTTAGAGCTCGGTGCTCGGTCCGGTGCTTTTTAACATATTTATTAATAATCTGGATGAAGGGGTGGAGGGACTACTCATCAAGTTTGCAGATGACACCAAATTGGGAGGACTGGCAAATACTCCGGAAGATAGAGACAGAGTTCAACAAGATCTGGACACAATGGAAAAATGGGCAAATGAGAACAAGATGCAATTTAATAAAGATAAGTGTAAAGTTCTGCATCTGGGTCAGAAAAATGAAAAGCCTGCTTACTGGATGGGGGATATGCTTCTATGTAACACTGTGTGTGAACGAGACCTTGGGGTACTTGTGGATTGTAAGCTAAACATGAGCAGGCAGTGTGATGCAGCGGTAAAAAAAGGCAAATGCCATTTTGGGCTGTATCAACAGGGACATCACATCAAAATCACAAGATGTCATAGTCCCATTGTATACGGCACTGGTCAGACCACACCTGGAGTACTGTGTGCAGTTCTGGAGGTCTCACTTCAAGAAGGACGTAGATAAAATTGAAAGGGTACAGAGGAGAGCGACGAGGATGATCTAGGGCCAAGGGACCAAGCCCTATGAAGATAGGTTGAGCCTTGAGAAAAGGAGGTTGAGAGGGGACATGATAGCCCTCTTTAAGTATTTGAAAGGTTGTCACTTGGAGGAGGGTAGGATGCTGTTTCCGTTGGCTGCAGAGGAGAGGACACTCAGTAATGGGTTTAAACTACAAGTACAAGATATAGGCTAGATATCAGGAAAAAAATTTCACAGTTAGAGTAGTTCAGCAGTAGAATAGGCTGCCTAAGGAGGTGGTGAGCTCCCCCTCACTGGCAGTCTTCAAGCAAATACACACTTTTCTTGGATGCTTTAGGATGCTTAGGGCTGATCCTGCATTGACCTGGGGGTTGGACTAGATGGCCTGCATGGCCCCCTCCAACTCTATGATTCTATGGAAGTCCTGTGGTTTGGTAGAAAAAGTCCAGGCAAGGAAGTGCACCTACCTTGCCTGGATGGGGTGCAACTATCAGTTACACGCTCAGCCAGGAACCTGGCTGTGATCTTCAACCTCTCACTCTCCATGGAGGAACAGGTCACAAGAGTAGCCAGACCAGCATTCTTGCACCTGCACCAACCTAAGTTACTAGCACCCT
Organism: Paroedura picta; assembly: GCF_049243985.1. NCBI lineage: Eukaryota > Metazoa > Chordata > Lepidosauria > Squamata > Gekkonidae > Paroedura > Paroedura picta. The sequence goes on from NC_135372.1 coordinate 76,282,248, forward strand.
ACTTGGACCCAGAACACCTAGCCACAGTGATCCAGGCGATGGTCACCTCGAGGCTGGATTTCTGCAACTTGCTGTACCTTTATGCCTGACCCAGAAACTACAATTGGTCCAGAATGTGGCAGCCAGGGTTCCTATGAGAACACATTGGAGGGCCTACATCCAGCCCATATTCCAACAGTTGTACTAGTTACCAGTTGAACACTGGATCAGGCTTAAGGCCATATGTGGTCTGGCCCTGAATATTTGAGGGACTGCATTTCCACCTATGTCCTCCAAAGTGCATTATACTGTGCAGGCAGCAAGAAGCTGGTGATCCCTGGACCCAGGGAGGCTCATCTGGCCTCGACCAAGGCTAGGGCCTTCGCTGTTCTGTCCCCCACCTGGTAGAATGAGCTCCCATAATTTATCAGGGCCCTGCCAGAACTAAAACAGTTCTGCAGGGCCTGCAAAATGGAGCTCTTCCAACAGGCTTTCAGTCAAGGCCAATCAAGCAATTCCACTATTCAGAGTCCAGAGACCCCTTTCACCACCAACTACATCTCGCAGATGGGTGGGTCAAACCACTGTGCTGAAATAATACAAAACCATGAATTGTAAAACTATAGTGCTTTAATTAAATGATGAGTGTTCTGTTGTTCTAATCTCTGCTGTTGGAAATATCATGTTATTATTGTTGTTAGGTGCGAAGTCGTGTCCGACCCATCATGACCCCGTGGACAACGATCCTCCAGGCCTTCCTGTCCTCTACCATTCCCCGGAGTCCATTTAAGTTTGCACCTACTGCTTCAGTGACTCCATCCAGCCACCTCATTCTCTGTCGTCCCCTTCTTCTTTTGCCCTCAATCGCTCCCAGCATTAGGCTCTTCTCCAGGGAGTCCTTCCTTCTTGTGAGGTGGCCAAAGTATTTGAGTGAGGTGGCCAAAGTATTTGAAACTCAAATACTCAAATACTTTGGAAATAGTATACGTTCTCAATTATTACATGTTCTCAGATGATGTTCTTTGTATTTCACCATGAATTTCACTGTAAACTCCTCTGAGGATCAAGGGAGGCAATAAATAAATGTAATATAACAAAATGAATAAATGAATGTGAAACAGGCACATAATTGTCTAGAATAGGTTGTTATTAATGAAATGATTTGTGAACTGGTTTAAGTTGAAAAATATATGTCACTACCAGGTGATGTTATGTTATTATATTTCGGTCTATCTTGTAGGAGGTTACCCTTGGTATTAAACTGTAGCCTTTCTCTAATACATAACTGTAAATTGAGAGAAACATGTTAAATTTCACACAATAGCTTTATGACCAGATGGGACTTGGGAGTTCTTGGAGCAGTGCTGTTCAAAATTGTAGACAGAATAAAATCCCTTATTTTTCTGGTGATTATTAGCAATTTATACAAACTCCGAGTACAAGTATCTCTGGCTAACTTGTATATTATGTGTCTTTCTGCTGATCCATTCAAGTGGACAGCCGTGTTGGTCTGAAGTGGCACAACAAAATTTGAGTCCAATCGCACCTTTAAGACCAACAAAATTTATTCAAGGCATGATCTTTCATGTGCATGCACACTTCCTCAGACAATGGAAGAAAATCTGTACTCTTATAATTTTTGTTCCATTGTCAGAGGAAGTGTGCATGCACACAAAAGCTCACAACATGAATAAATATTTGTTGGTCTTAAGGGTGCCATTGGACTCAGATTTTGTTTTGCTGATCCAAAAAAGGATAAAAATATCCACATCTTGCATGTGTAAATATGCAATGTATATAAAAGATATAAGATTTGTAAACTCAGGAATTTCCATTCTCTCCTAATTCAACCTCTTGTGACAAATCACTAAAACAGTACATTCAGTCATTTGACACTTTTACAAGCCAGAACTTTTTCAGATGTCTACCTCAGAGCTATGATGATGAATACCCACAGCAGCACCACCTAGGGGCTGAGATTTCCACATGCAGCTCTCTACAGCACAGGTGTTTGCTGAAGTTTTTGCCTTGCTCATTTCTGTAAGAACTGTGGCTTTCCTGCTGTTTCATTCAGTGAAATTCCTTGCAGCAGTAAGATCCTATTGTGGAGCCTTGTTCATGCATCTGGAGCTTTGCAAACAAAAGATGCACACTGAAGTGTGAAGCTAGGCTGAAAAATATGAAAATGCTAGACTGCCAGGCAGTTTTGGACAGATCTCAGAAAAGTATTTTTGCAGAAAAGTATTTTTCATGTACATCTCAACTATCTGCAACCATTTAGGCTAAATTTACAGACCAAGTGATTTTATATTTATTAATATAATCTGGCTATATTATATTATGGATTAACATATACTCACAGACAGGTCTTTGACTCAAGAATTTTGCAATCGAAATCTCAACAGTTGAGAATGAAAGGAAGGCTACAGGGAGGGAAGATGAAAGGAACAGGAAAGGGTGAACTAGCTGGGAGATAAGAGGGATATGAAAGACAAATGCAAGTACTTTGGCTTGGTTCCTCATGGGAGAAAACATCCCCCTTTCTGTTATCTACCAGAATATGAGGAATGCCTTCTGTACTGTATTCCTGAAGATAATATTCAAAATACACCATAAATATAACTATTGATATGTGGAATACCTCAACATTTTAGGCAGGTTTTGAGACCATGTCAAAACCCTCTAAGATGGGGGCTAACTTGAAATTAGAACATTCTCTGGCACCTGCACTGAGCATTTAAAAACCAATCCTCCAAAGCTGCAAGCTGGTTGTCAGATGGGAAGTTTATGGGGCCATATGAAATTAGTGCAGGCAAAGCAGAAGTGCAAGTGCATGTTGTTTTTAACTTATTTATATAGCTTTAATGTTATAAGTCACCACAGAACCCTTTTCATGAGTGGCGACTGAAAAAAATCAAAGCAAGCAGTAAGGTTCCTTGAGCCAAAATTATTCACAAGATGGTTTCACTTGCCCCTATGGAACAGCAACCCCAAGCTGTACCTTGTTCTCAGTTGCTGAAATTAGACCCTTCAGGCAGAAACAATAAAGAGCCAAGTCCAAATCCACCAGTACAAGAATAAGCAGATAACTTCCACCTAAAAGAATTTAAGGGATGGAAAACAATAAAAGGCAACCGTATTTCTCAGGTATTGAAGGGTTTAAATTGATTCTGTCCAATGCAATCACTCTTGGAATAAAGAACTTTGCAAAGTAATGCTCACAGAAAGTGTATATCCTACAGATGTTTTTTTATGTTCCACAGATGCTTCTGAATAAGTTTACATTTTTGGAGACACAATAGGTTGCTTAGAGTTATGATGTATTTTAAAATATTTTTTGGGGGGAAAAAGTAACCTCACAGAAGATGTACAGAACAAGTCCTGTTAACTAAGAAGCTTCCCCTGTACACATGGATGAGAATGACCCGATACTATAATTTTCTCTAAATATGTCAAGTTCCAGCTCCAGAGATATATCCTTTTGTAGCAAAGCTAGATAATGTTTCTTTACATTGCCTGTGGTTGCAACCACCTGCTGTCATGGTGATGGCAGGAGTGGGCTGAAGTCTTATAGGAACTGGAAGGTTATGAAACTGAGTTACTAATGCCCTCCAATATGGCACTATAGGTTTCCCTTGAAGCAATATCATTATGTAAACAGAGAAGTGGAGTACAGCTGGACATCTCTTCACATGCCTCCTCTGCATAAGATGCTGCTTTGGTTAATAAACGACAATCCCTAGTACAGTCACAGCAGGGAAAGCATAAGGCAGGACAGTGCTGTGCCTGGGTGAGAGTCAGCTGGTACACAGCTGAATACGCTGTTAATATAACTCTATTACTAAGAATACCTTGCTATTATCACCTATTATCAAGCACTGTTTTTAACATACATGATTGCCTCCAAGCAACCGGCTATGTGATTAGCAGCAAGTAATTCTACCCTGTCTTCCATCCCCAACGGAATAATTCCTGTATACTTTTATAATAAAATCAATTCTAGAGACTCAGCAAAATTTCACAGTGGTGAGACCTTATACTAAGGTGACCAGATTGTCCCACTTTTGGAGGGACATCTGGAGGTACCTGGCAAATTGTACTTATGTTGAAATTAAAAAATATGTATTACAATACTATATTTGTGTTCTATGAAACTTTTTGTTGCTCTATATAGACCAAATTTTTAATCAAGACCCGCCCCCCCCCCAATTCAATGGTTTCCTGCTTTACCAATGTTAAAATCTGGTCACCTTACTTATACATCAATGCAATAATCAGGGAAGATCCCTGGATTATGGTGGTATCCTTAAGAGTATATTGAGTCTTCAATAAAAATATACTTATCATCCTTTCTTGTTAATGTACAGCAATCCATTTATGCTTGAACAATTAGCACGCTACAGGAAGAAACAATTCTTTCACAAGTATCGATTTTGTATTATTTTATTAGAGAAAAGTTATTAACAGTGGAAAAATATTTAAAATTCTTGGGAGTAAAAATGCTATTTAAGAATCTGCGAAATAAATACATGAGATTTTTCTTCCTCCTAAGCAGATGCATAGCCTTCTCAGCATGTCTTTTGAAAATCAATCAAAGTGCATTTTAATATTTTGACCAAAATTTGGAGAGCTCTTCCAAACCAATTAACTGGCCCATGAAGACTAAGACAGGCTTGCTTCATTTAACCTGCAAAAACATTTCTGATGAAAATCAATAGGCTACAACAGGTCGTCTGCAACTTGAAAAGAGAAGGCTAATGAATGAGGCCAGGTCCTCTGGTGCAAATAAACCTATACATTAAATGAAAAATGTTATGTGAAGTAAAACCAGGCTTGTTGGGCAAATAAAGAGATATAGCAACAAAGTGAAAGGCTCTTTGATCAACCAGATGTAAGGGCTCCTTGGTTAACCAGACACATGAATCTAGCATATTTATTAAAATATCATCCACACTGGTTTGAAAGATAGTCACTTTCCTCCTGGAAAATACTTACCAATGAAACACCTATTTAAATACTAAGACCCAATGAGTAACTTTCCCCCTTTTTTAAAATTGTAAGGCACCAATGTTCTATTTCTTTGTGCGTAACCTAGAGGCTTGGGACTCCATGGTTAAATACCAGACAACTAGTGCCTTTGGGTAAGACCTCACCTCTGGGTCCTGTAATGACAGGTCGATGATGCTGTGTGAATGCCGTTCCAAGGGAGGAGGTCTGCGAAGGCGAGGGACTGCTGAAACCAGACTTCTCTGACTTCTTTAATGTAGTTGGTGATGGCATCCCTGGCAAGAATGATCGATAAGTGCAATTTAATAATGCAAGGTCATGGAACAACAGCCTATGCATTGTGAAAGTGGGTGCGGAAACAGATAGACAAACTTAAAGGACAAATTAAATTGCATATAACAGCAAGCTTGAAGGCTGACTTTTATTTATGATTGTCTTTGGGGGCAAAGGGTGACCAACATTGGCTTAAATGAATATACATTAAAGCACAGCCATAGTGACTTTTTAAAATCTCTGAGTGCAACTTGTTGGCATGTTACTCCTAATGTTATGTTATTATATTGGATCATTTCTCTCTCTCTCTCTCTCTCTCTTTTTGCATTTTTAAGAGATTTAAATATGTATCTTTAAGAAATTTAGTCTGCACTCTCTTTATTTAGATTAAATAGGAGAAGGTCATAATTCTGGCCTCCAGAATTCTGTAAGTCTTTGGCAAGTCTTTTGATGTCCTACTGTAGGTAAACTCAGTGGAAGAAAAGAATGTTTTGACATAGCTCATCTTGAATAATAGTTTTCTTTAATAAAATAACAATAGAAAGAGATTAAATTTTATGGTGATATCAGAACCATCCTCCTATGCAAGTACAATAATTCAACATTTTATTTAAAATAATAATAATTAAAGTGATTTTTTTTTAGATTAGATGGTTGCATCAGTACACTGGAGAGATGCAGAGAGGTTTGCTAAGGTTCCTGGACCAAAAGTTTCCTTAAACTCAAGCCAGAAGTAAGCGAGTTAGTCAAAACCAAAACAGTGCAGTTCCAATGGAGTATTAACATGTGCAGGAGAACTATTAACTTCTCTCTTACTGTTTCCTTATTTAGTTATTAGATTTTTAGACTGGTCTCCCGGCAAGTCAGCTCAAGGCGGTATACAAAATTATATAAAATACAAAATTAAAACAGATAAAATGAAGTTTTAAAATTAATTTAAATAATTTAGGGCTTATTAACTGGCTAAGGCATTAAACACCAACATGACTAGAATTTAGTTACGCGTAATGAGAGCTGAGGCAGCATAGTGGCTACAAAAGTGAACTAGAAATTCCTTGATTCTACCACAATAGTGGCCTCAGCTCCCTAACTGCAACACAGGGCTGTGGTAAGGATTAATAATGCATGTGGCGTGATTTCACCTTTCCAAATCTGTATAAAAGCTAGTTATTAAATATAACAAATATTTAAAATACTAGACCCTCTTGAACACATTAAACACACATTTTAAATTGTATTTAACAGGGCTGTATATTTGTATAATTTATAATCCTTGTCTCCCTATTCAGTAAGGAGCTGGTAATTGTGTACATGGTTGCACAAAAACAAGACTGTTTTGTCATGGCTATGAAGATGGGCTTTTGATTTGCAAGCTATGGCAAAACTGTGACTCAACCAGTTGCCATTTTCCAAAAGGATATTTTGTCCTTTAAGAAGGGAAAGGAATAGTGACCAAGTTAGGGGCTGCAAAACATCATTCACATTTTATAGTGCATTAGTATAGCATGTATCTGGTCAGAAATGAAACATTCTCTGAATAGGTTAGTAAAAGTATGAAGACAGCCTGCATGCAAAAATAAAAGTTCTCGGAATAAGCCAAATAAACCCAGCACTTTTAAAACTTTAACAGCTAGGTGGCATTGTATTTCAAACTGCAAAGAATGAACATTTTAGAAATTAAAAAATAAAGCCAGAACTCCCCTTTAGTATCACACATGGAGTTGATATTACTGAAATATACTGCTTGTTTCCAGTATATCCCCTTCAATTTTCGTACAACAAATTTTTGTAAAGGGGGACAACTGTCTTGTAACTGTATTTTTGCCTACACCAATTAAGCAGCCATTAGTGTTTGGGTTACTGCAGTAGTAACTACCAGAGGGACAACCCATAGATGGGATTAGCATTTTGAGTATTTGGCATCTCTGAAAATAAATCTGTTTGAAAATCCCATTGAATTGAAGACATTTGTGCTGCTTAGGATGCCTGAAGGGTGAAATGTAAATAACTAGAAAACTTATTCTGAGCTCTAGTGCTCTGTAACAAAGCCCAAGATTATACACAAATCTCTAGCACTGGTGGAGGGAAATACTTTCTTCCATTTCTCTGGCCCTCAAAAACGTTTCTGTTAATAATAATGGCTACTGTCACAATCCTCAGAACAGTTTCCTGGGAGTAAGCTTCACTGAACTGACCTGAGTAGGACGGCACTGTCAAAGGCTGCAGGAGATTAGATACTATAAAGATAGATGCCCGTACTCACTAAACCTTTGGGTTAGGCACTCCCTATTATCCTAAACAATTTATACAGTTTGTGCAGGACATTTTTAAGTTGGAGAGGTTTTAAAATCAAAAGCCTTGACTTTACTGCATGACAGCAGGCACTATTTTAGAAGCTGTAATGCAGGCCAAGCTGGGTAATAGGTTCAGATAATCTATGGATTTAAATAATTTTGCCACTTACTTTTAAGGCTCTCAGTGTAGACAGAAGAAACAAATTAGGGATACTAAGATGCTAAATTTCATGGGATACAGTGCAACAGCTTGTGTAAAAGATTGTTTACTTCAATTTAGGTATACAATAAGGTATATCCTTTATATGACCAAGGAATTGTAGGTGCTCCTGAAGTTTTCAGTGCAGTTATATTTTAGAGTAAAGAATCTAACTCGGGCAAGTTACTGTGCATATCCTTCTACTAGTTATTTTGGATTAATTAATAAAGCATATTGTATGTGACAGAAGTAGCCATATTAAGTCTGCTGCAGCAGAAATAAACAGTAAATTGTTGCATGATGTATTCATTGTACATGATGCTACAATAACTATGTAACTTCATTCAAGAATACTTTGCTAATCCTTAAATTAATGGAAAAATTCAGACAACAGTGATTTTTAAAAGTGCTCAGATAGTTTTGTTCATAGAAAAAAATGATGCACTTTCCTTAAATTTAGAATTTCTGAATTTAAGCCCAATGTGGCCTTTTTTTAAAATGCAAAGCTATTAAGCCCTTTCAAAATCATGCATTGCAACCATACACTGATCATGCAACAGGAAATGAAATATTTAGTCTTCTGATTCTGATGCCTGAGGAGTAATGGTATGGATGGTGAAACCTAACAGGAAGACCTTCCAGAAGTATGCCGTTCGCAAACCTCCAACCCAATGAATGTGCAGAAATAATTTACGCTCATTGTATAGTAGTGATCAGCAGAACAGTGCAACAGTTTAAAATTAATTATTATTATCCTTATCCATGGTTCCTATATATATATATTTGTGAAACAGCCTGGGGGGTGGAACATGTCTGGCTGTCCAAGTTGGAATCGGGCCAATCAGGGTGCAGACGGCAACGCAGGCTGCACTCTGATTGGCCCTGCCCCAACAGCTCCCACCACATTCCTCTCAGACATGCCAGAGACAGAGAAAGACACACAGAGCCCTGCCAGACCAAACACAAACCATCATTCCCTCCTATCGTTCCTGCTGCAAGGGAGGCAGAGAGAGACACAGAGAGAGCTGCCCCAAGCTGCTGACCAGCCTTGCTTCCCTCCTAAGAATGAGCCCTCATTACCTGCTATGGCTCCTGCTGCCACGGAGAGAGAAACATAGAGAGAGCTGCCCCAAACTGCACACCAGCCCTGTTTCCCTCCTACAAACCAGCCCTCATTACCTGCTCTACCTTCTGCTGCGAGGCACACCTAGAGACACGCAGCAAGAGGGAGAGGGAATGACACACAGAGAGATCTGCACCTCCTGGTGTCCCCTGGGTCCTAGTGCCCATTGCATTCCTGGTTGCAATGGGCTTTCTTGCTAGTATATTCATTAATTCCAATTCTAGGTGGCTGCTCCTGGCCTGCCAGCTCAGGGTGGCTTATAACATGTCATAGTAATAAAACAAACTTTACAATAAAAATCGAATTCAACTCCTAAAAACTTCCAAAACACCCCACACATCAGTCCTTTCCCCAACCCCACTCCCCCTGACTACCATAACTCCAGGGGAGATGGTACAGTTGGGCACATCGGAGGAGGGGCTAGATCTTTCTCTTTCCACTAGGCCTCATAGAAACATAGAATAATAGAGTGGGAAGGTACCTCTAGTCCAACCCCCTGCACTTTGCAGGACATTCACAACCCTCTGGCTCATCTACTGTAACCTGCCACCCTCTTGAACCTTCACAGAATCAGCCTCTCCGTCAGATGGCTATCCAGCCTCTTTTTAAAAATTTCCAAAGATGGGGAACCCACCACCTCCCAAGGAAGCCTGTTCCTCTGAGAAACCACTCTGTCAGGAACTTCTTCTGGATGTTTAGATGGAACTTCTTTTGAATTAATTTCATCACATTGGTTCTGGTCCATCCCTCCGGGGCAAGCGAGAACAAATCTTCTCCATCCTCTATATGGCAGCCTTTTAAATACTTGAAGATGGTTATCAGATCCCCTCTCAGTTACTTTCTCTCCAGCCTAAACAGACCAAGCTCCCCCAACCTTTCCTCATATATCTTGGTCTCCGAACCGCTCACCTCCTCTGGACACACTCCAGTTTGCCTACATCCGTCTTCACCTGTGATGCCCAAAACTGCACAGAACTCCAAGTGAGGCTGAACCAGAGCAGAGTAAAGTGGTACCATCACCTCCTGTGATATGGACACAATACTCCATTTGAGACAACCATTTGCCTTTTTAGCCACTGTCACACTGCTGACTCATGTTTAATGTATGGTCTACTAAGACTCCAAGAGTCTTTGATCCTTTTCACACAGTCTACTGTCAAAACAAGTCTCCCGCAAGGTTTTGTTTTTAACCTTTAAGATCTTACACAGGTTGGGACCCACATACCTGAGGGATCGCCTACTGCCCTATCCGCCCCCCCTGCAGGGCCTTAAGCTTTGCGGGTGAAATCTTACTGGTCGTTCCCGGCCCCAGGGAAGCTCATCCAGCCTCAACCAGGGCCAGGGCCTTTTCGATCCTGTCCCCAACGTGGTGGAATGAGTTTCCAGGTGAGCTGTGGGCCCTACAGGAGCTTTTGGCGTTCCGTGGGGCCTGCAAAGCGGAGCTCTTCTGACAGGTATATGGTTCAGGCTTGGGTTGGTGAAGTAGATCAATGCCCCCCCCCCCGGGTATGAGTAGTACATCATTGACCTCCTTCCTCACCCTTCTTGTAGTGGGGGTCAGGTGAGGGGTTTTCCACCATGTTGGGATTTTTATGTCTTTTAATGTGGTTTTTAATGGGGTTTTATAAGACTTTGTAACTTGCCATGAGCCAACTCGGAAGTGGTGGGGAATAAATTGAATGATAATGATAATAATAATATTCCTGAATGCAGAACTTTATATTTGACCCTATTGAATTTCATTTTATTTAGTTTAACCCACTTCTCAAGCATATCAAGATCATCCTGTATTCTGATTCTGTCTTCTGTTGTGTTTGCTATGCCTCCAAGTTTAGCACTGTCTGTAAATTTAATCCCTCATCCAAATCATTCATAAATATGTTGAACAAAACAGGCCCCAAGACAGGTCCCTGGCATAATCCACAAACAAATGCCTGCCAAAAGAGTTCTGTCTTGCAGGCCATGTGGAATTTTACAAGCTCCATCGGGGCCCTCAGTTCTTCTGCTAGCTCATTCCACCAGGCAGGGACAGGGATCTCATCTATTAGCAGTCACAGAGTGCAAAAGCCCTGAGCGGGGCATAGGGAGTTTGATGATCCCTCAGGAATTCTGTACTTTCTTATATTTTCCAGTGCTAGAAACGCCAATGTATCATAACAATGAAGCCTTTATTTTGATATTTTCCAAATTAATATGCTGCATAATCTATTATATTCTATGCTGCAATCTGATTCCCAGTATCTGACTCACTCCATGGAGAGTATTTCTCCTGTTTTCACAAACTTAAGGGAGGTTCATTGCTTCCAAGAATGTAATTCATCAAGATTTGCGATAACACTATTTTTATCCTTTCTAATTGCAATTAGCACATCAATATAACCATAACATGGACTTTTGATCTCCACAACACATACTGTTTTGTCACAGGAGTAAACTCTAACAATTGTATACTTCTTTTAAAATGCATGTGAATAGCCCTGAAAAACGTGAAGAGTAATCAGGAGAAATATGTTCACTGAAGCAAAAGAATGGAACCTAGAGAATCAATTAGGTGGACTTGCTCATAAATAATTTATAGTAAAACATATTTTTACAAGAAAAAAACCAAGTAATGTGAAAAGATACAATGATTTTGCCATGGAAAGTGAAACCTGATATATATATACGCATACAGAACTTACACCCTGCTTTTATGTCTTCATCTGAGGCGACCAGAGCAGGTAACAGATTAAACACATACATTCTTTAAAAAATCCACATCCATTAAAACTAAAGAAAAGCCAAATTATTAAAATACCGTATTTGCCGGCATATAAGATGACTGGGCGTATAAGACGACCCCCCCCAACATTTCCACTCAAAATATAGAGTTTGTTACATTACATTACAATACTATGGGCCACTATGGGCAGCTATGTCTATCCCAACTGAAGTGCACCCGGCGTATAGGACGACCCCCCCACACACACTTGGAGGCGTGCTTTTCAGGGGGGAAAAGTAGTCTTATACGCCAGCAGATACTGTAATTCAAAGCTAAAACAAACATACAAAGCCATAGAAATAAAGATTAAAACATATGGCAGAAGTCAGAAACAGAAGGATGAGTCTCACTGAGGAGACAGCTTGATCGATTATGCACAGGGCTAGAAATCTGAGATGGCGGCAGCAAGGCAGCCCCAATTTCGCACCCTGCTGCCACCATCCCAGCCCTGGCCCAGCGCAAAGTCCTGGAAGACCCGTGTAAAAGGGAACACGGAATCTTCCACGTTCCCTAGGATGCCACGGGTGCCAGCGGGGGCTGGGTCGGGCATAAGTGGAAGAGCCGGGTCTTTTGGCTCAGCCCTTCCCTCAACCTACAGTGTCCCTGGAGGGACATGGCATGCCCCTGTCAGCTCCACAGAGCCGCGGAACCCACCAGGGAGTCCCCCCACCCCTACCTTGGTGGAAGAGCAGCATGCCATTCCCCACCATTGTGCAGTGGGGGGCCTCATTACCCCCACTCCCACCCACTTACCTCCTTACTCTTGCTGCCTCCAGGCAGCAAGTCGGGCTTTCCAGCCCCAGCATTGTGCACGTGCGTGTTTGCGCACTCGTGATACGCTGGGGCATCCCGCATACTCCGGGGAATTCCTCACCCGTGAGTACACAGGAAGCACTGGGACATCCTGCCCCGGCACAATGCCTGGCAGCAGCCCGACGTAGCATAATGGGTCCTTCAGAGCTTTTAGGGCTTCAACTCAGGAGGCCCTCTCCTGGGTTGCCACTTGCCTCAGAAGGCAGAGGCATACCAAGCAGGACCAAGTTTAAGCCATGTAGTGTAGTCAAAGTTCTATGTAAGTGTTGAACCCATGTAAGACATCAAGAACATATTTTTGCTAAGGAATGTTTTTTTTGTTTGTTTTTTTAAAAACTTGGTAATTTGCCAAGCTAAACTTCTTTTACTTAGCTAAGCTTTGTCAACTGGCAGGTGGAGCTTAATGACTTTTGGGTGTAGTTTAGATAAATTCTTTCTAGACTATATGTAATTAAAGTTGGAATGTGGTTTTTTTAAAATACATTTCTTTTTTTGCTGCCCTTGGCTCTTAGATATTACTACTTAACAATCAAATAACAATAAAAAATCCCAATTTTGCAAAGAAAATGAAAAATGAAATAATCAGGTAGCATTTATTGATTTATTCAGTAATACAATTAGACAAAAGATATCAACAATTTCTGAACAATTCCCCCACCACTACAAGTGAGTCATATATTGGCTAACATACTCACACTGACAGGCAACTATCTTAACCTGAATGTATATATGAAGATACAACAAGAGATACACAAAACTTCTGACAAAACATTTGACTAGATCAAAAACATGAAAGGCCCACATATTATATGTCAAAAGTAATAAAGCCTGACATCCTCTATACTATATGAGATTTAGAAAATGTATTTAGGTTGCTTTTTACAAAAATCCCATTAATGAAATGAAAACACTTTTGGATCTAACTATATTTTGGATACTGAAATGCCTTTGCAAGAAGATTCTTAGTATCAATCCTCCTACACAGTTTTCTGATTTTCGCATTATGTGAAAGTCTTTCATTCAGTCTAGCATCTGCCCTTACATTTAAAACCACTTTGCTTCTTTTATAAAACCAACAATAAACTATTTGTCTTTGACACATCAGTTTTCTGTTATTTGTTTCCCTCTACATCTACCGATGTCTAACTTCTCTAGTTCTATTTCCCCTTGCTTTGCAGGGGGATACTAAAGCTTCAAAGAGGATGCTGGACTCTAACTTGGCATTAAATTGGCCATAGTCTTTATTCGCATGAGTGTGGCTAGCATGGATGATGGATCCAGCTCTCTTGTGGGTCCCAGACTAGCCAGCCTGTAACCCGAATCAAGGTATGTTGAGTAGTGGGAGGTGGCAACTGGGAAAACCACTGGGCATCCACCTCTGATGGATTCCCCTACCACTGAGAAATGCCAGCTGTCAATCAGCATCAGCCCCCCCAAACCTGGGGAGGCCAGCACACAAGCATGGCCCCCAAAGCTCTGCCACATGCTACGTCTCCGCCAGTTGTGACAAGTAACAATAATAATAACCCATCTCAACCCAAATTCAACCACAGAATTTTAAAACATAAACAAATGGTGGAAGGGTGGAATGCCTCTTCAGGTGCCGGGATAGGAAAGAAGCTGAGCCACACAGCTGCATCCCATATATGGACGTTTGGCTCGTCTCCCACTGCCACCTGCTGCTGCCCCAGCCTGGTCCTCCTTGTGCACTGGCCCCCTTGTGACAGCAACAGGCCCCATTGGGTGAGTCTCCAGGGCTATTATAGGTGCTTTCCTACTGAACATGCAGCATGCCCCCAAACTAATTGTTAATTGATATTGCTCTGCAATGAATATACAAATTTGTATATAGCTATACAAACAGGAACAAGATATGAATATTCAAACCATAATGTTTATGAATGCTCCGTGGATGTAGATGGAAAAATTATGATAAGCAAAAGGTACGATCATAAATTCAAATAGCATTCACAAAGCTCTAAAGTATTTGCATACCATTAAAATCACATTAAGAAACTTTTGGAAGTTGGTGACCAAAAAAAGATTTGTCTTTCCAGCATATTCTCACTAGTTGCATTTGTATACAAAATAGCAAGTGAATGAAGGGACTTGTACCAGGCTTGTGTAGATTTTATTTCACTCTGATAGTAAGACATTAAACAATTTTCAGCGGCAATTTTTACTATATATGTGAAAACTCAATATTAAATCTATTAATATTTACAGCCATTGTTACAGCCATATTTTAAACAGGTATAACAAGAATAAGCGTAGTAGGAAAAAAATCATCAGAAGACTTCATTCTTCGATAAAGAGACAAACTATATTGGATCAAACAACTGAATCTAGATCCACTCATAAAGATGCTGAGTATCTTTACCTTCCAGTATCAAATCACAATTTTGCCCTTTATTAGGGACTGGCTACAAAATCAAATCAGAAGTTATATAAATATATCACATCACAAACAACTTGCATCAAATTCATGATTCACAGTTGTCCTAGCATTCTTTTATCACACCTTACAAAACCAATTCTTATTTCTCTTACCACTGGGTTCAGAAGGTCCCAGCTTCAAGAAGCAGATACAAAATCTCTGGTCTTAAAACTCTGTTTTTTGGGGGAATTGTTCTTTGTTTTTCCATTGTATGTGACAGTTTTTATTTTTATGTTCACTTTTTCAGCTGATCTTGTAACAAAATATTAATCTTTGGTCTGACGATTTCATAGAATCATAGAGTTGGAAGGGACCTCCAGGGTCATCTAGTCCAATCCTCTGTTGAATGCAGGGAATGCACAACTACTGGCCCACCCAAATTCTAGGCCTAAATGATGCCCCCCTTCCAACCCCCCCCCCTGGAATTCCTGGCCAGCCTGGCCTGATGGATCATAGTCATTATCCTGAGCATGCAAGAAAGGGCCACAAGAACTAAGAATCAACACAATCCATTTTGCCCACCCACTTACAATCTGTCTAAGTTCACAGAATCAGCAATTCTGTTTCGATGGCTATCTAGCCTCAGTTTGGAAACTTCCAAGGAAGGCAAACCCTCAACCACGCAAGGAAGCCTGTTCCACTAAGGATCTGCTCTGTCAATAAATTCTGGATGTCTAACCAAACCCCCCCCCCCAAAAAAAAAACATTAACAGTCATCAGATATAATGGTGACATGGCATTCAGCAATTCACTTATGCAAGAATTGTGAACCTTCCCTGCTTTCCCTTCCCTATCAACAGCCATTTCCAACCCAGGAAATTTGACACCTAGAATTCTGTCAACTGGAGAAGGTGACACCATTGACAAAATATCAATGTATTCAATTAAGTCCAAAAGTAGACAACAAATGATCTGTGGATTCAATATACTTGCAAAATGCTTTTTACAGCTAATGTACTACAAAGATTTTGAAAAACAGAAACTGTTCAAAAGGGCCATTTTTAGATTAAACTACAGCAGGGATACCCAACCTTTTGGCACATGGGGGTGGCATTAGTGTGCCCAGTGCCTAAAGAGGTCCACATCTTAAACCAAAATGTAATTATTAACCTACTTATTTAGATCAAAAGTAAACACTCAAAGGTAAGTGAAGAAATGTTAACTTTAAGGCAATCCATTTTAGAACAATATTGTACTGTGGAATCCTTTTATGTAGCTACACATGCTTACGTAGTCAATGTGATTTTTATGGCTGTTTTCTGCTAGCCAAAGCACTGATGTCCAAGTCAAGGTGTGTGACAGACACTCTTAAAATGTCATGCAAATGTTCATCTGTAAGTCTAGACCTACATTTTGATTTCACAATTTTTCATCTTAGAAAAGGTTTGTTCACAGATATATGTGATGCCAAAGGTTGTGAAAATGCTGCAGCAAATTTCTTTAGGTTGATAAATAAATTAGGTAGACCAGAATAGAAATCTAATAGACTATTTTCTTTGTAAGTGTCTCTGAGATGATCACTGGCTTGCAAATCAATTAGTTCCATCTGAAAAAAGTTACTTGCATCTTCTGGTGGCATTTCAAATGGATTCTGAAACATTCTTATTTCCTTTCAAAGCTTATGGCAATCAGTAAATCTGTTCTGAAATTCCACCTGCAATAGGTACAGTGCTTTGATGTCTCTCTCAACATTGAATTGTTAAATTCCATCCTTCTCAAATTTCAGTCCCTTACTTCACAAAATGTTTAGTTTTGCTTTAAAAACTTTCAATTAAGTATACATGCCCACACACATTTTCCTTTTCCCTGCTACCTTAGATTCAATGTGTTCAGATGCTCTGTGGTATCCATTTGTTATTGTTGTTAGTTGCGAAGTCGTGTCTGACCCATCATGACCCTATGGACAATGATCCTCCATGCCTTCCTATCCTCTACCATTTCCCGGAGTCTATTTAAGCTCACACCGGCTGCTTCAGTGACTCCATCCAGCCATCTCATTCTCTGTCATCCCCTTCTTCTTTTGCCTTCAATCGTTCCCAGCATTAGGCTCTTCTCCAGAGAGTCCTTCCTTCTCATGAGGTGGCCAAAGTATTTGAGTTTCATCTTCAGGATCTGGCCTTCTAAAGAGGCCAGATATTTAGATCTTTATCCATTAAGAAATCAAAAATCCATTCTGGGTCAGAAAGTGCTTCTTGACCTTTTACTTTCTCCTTAAGAAAGATATCAATTTCATGTTGAAAAGTGAAAAAAAAAACTTTGAGGACTTTGCCTCTGCTAAGACACTTGACTTCTGCATGGTTGAATACGTCCCCAAATTCTGCATCTCATTCTTAGAGAAAATTCTGACACTGAAAATGAGCAAGGTGATGATGTGTCATGTAATTAATGCTGTTTACAACAGTACGCATTACACTTTCCCACTGAAGAATCTTACTACACAAGGTTTGCTGTTGCAGTGAAATTGCTTGGGAAACCATTTAATTTCAATATGTCTTAATTGATTTTTGCAACTACGCCAGTTTTACTTCCTACCATATTTCTTGCACCATCAGTTCTGATGCTTTTTTATTTACCAACATTTTCTACTGATTTACACACCTTCAAGAATATGTTTTCCGCAGTTGTAGTACTTTTCAAACTCTGCAGTGCACATAACTCTTCTATAATTCTGAAGTTGGAATCTATCCCCCTGATAAAATTAGTAGTTGAGCAGTGTCTATAATGTCATTGCTCTCATCTAATGCCAAAGGGAAAGAAAACAAAACTTTTTATCTTGACAACCAGTGACATATGCAACTCTTCTTCTGGTTCTTTAACATGACTGGTGATTGCAGATGCAGATAATCTGACACAACTAACACAAGATACCTTCTCAGGGCACATTTTCTCCATTACTTTAACTATGCACTTTTTAGCAAATTCACCATCACAGAATGGTCTACCACTCTCAGCAATACATTTAGCAACATGATAGCTGGCCCTCACAGTAGACAGGTTCTCTTCAATATGTTTTCTAAAACTATTTTGCTGCAAAAACATTGATTTTTTAAAGAGAACTTATCTTGTTCACTTGCACCTCTCCTTGATATATTGAGTAGCTCTTGTGATAGGATTCAAAGTGCCTTTTAAAATTGTACTCCTTTAATAGACAATTTCAAGACATATCAAGCAAACCGCTTTATCCTTGTTTAAAACAAAGAAGTACTCAGTAGTCCATTTGTCATTAAAGATACAGTGCTCATCGGCAATTTTCCATTTCTTTGAAACAGAACTTCCTTTAACAGAGCAGCACTTGCAGAGTTCCAATGTTATCCTTGAATAACTAAAAATACGAGTACTATAATTTTAGGGGCCTAACTCCTCCCTTTTCACTAATCCCCCCCATCCATTACAGTTCTCAGAAGCACTGGGCAATATACACAGGGTAGGAACAATTTTTAAAAAATGGGTTGTGAATCTGGTCGTCCAGATGGTAGAGTTGCAATCCTAGGTACACTGAATACTATGAGATTTATTTCTTAATAAACACAGTTCCTTGAAGTTTAAATTTATACTTGCTAATATGTTTTAATTATAATACTTTAAAAATTGGGGGCTAGCCAAAAATGGCAAGTAGACAGAAAGCATGAATGAGGGCAGCCTTTCACCTGGAACAGAGGATATGCCATTAAGTTGGCTTCAAATGATATGCAGGGGGCACATACACATAACTGCTTGCCAGCCAAGCCTTAATCATGAGAAGAAAAATGGCAGCCAGAGGGAAGGGAACTTGGCTAGAGGAAGATGTGAGAAGAAGAATGCCATAAGCTTCCCTGCTAAGAGAGTACTCAAGGGGCCATTCAACGGCTCCTGCAATCACAGATGTATAAGAAGACTCCTAGCTGGACTGAGGAAGGGAGGAGAGGCATAAGCAAGCAAGGCCAGAAGTCAGAGCAACCAGCTCGTTGTAGAAGAAAGAATGCTTTTGCTTGCAGTAGCAACCTCACAAGTAACTGTAGAAGCCACTTGCTTTGATGGATGGTGCCTCTAGAAATATTCAGTATGAAAAACACTTTGTATCCTTTTTTTTGCAAAAATGCCAGGCCTTTTACTGACCTTTTCCCATCTTTTTTTGCAAAAGCAGAACTGACATCTCCTGAACCCATTCACACCGGAACTTTACATTCCTTATATACATACATAGCTTCAACATGATAATTCATGGAAAGGTGGCGTTAAAAAGCTGAGTGGTATGGGTGCCTGAGCTTTGCTAGCTAGCAAAACATCAAGAATGGCCAAAATGCTATTATGGAGGACAAGAATAAGTAGGGCTGACAGAAGGAACCATGGAGACAAAAACAATGTCCCTATTTTCTTTTTTTCAAGAAAGGGTCTGAGGGAAAATACCCTGAGGGTGATAATAGCAGACAAGCAGGTTAGAGGGCTGCACAGAAAGAGGTTGGGGGCTACATGAGGCCTGCAGGCCTCAAGTCGGGGACCCCAGGCCTACAGTTTAGAAAAAAAAGGAATAAGGAGAGATTGAGAAATACAAAACCTTATAAATACACAGAGGAGGTTTATCCTAGTAGCAAATGTAACATACCACAAGAATAGAAAAAGAAGCTGTCAACTGCTTCCAACTTGGAAGTTCTGACTGGGAAGGGCGCCCTGCTGTTACAGCACAAGTAGCAACCTGCTCTGCTAAGGCCCTGCAAAGCCTTAAACTGGCTCTAGTGCTATAGGCCCCGTGAATCATTAAACCAGGTTTGTAAATATATCAGTCTATTTCATAGAAAAAATAAAATATAAAGAGAACTAAAAGTGAGAATTAGTAACTGAATTTTCAGTCAATTATAGATCCACCAGAATATATTCCACACTGGGATGAGCTTGCATAGTTTCCCTGTTGCTGCTAGAGTTGCAGAATGCAGATACAGAGCAGCAGTGATGAAACTTCCACATGGCAGGTTTCCTCCTGGCTTCCCTACTCTAATCACCTGGTAGTGGCCACCCGACCACATATACACACATCCCGTGGCACCAGGGCTTGTTCAGGGTTTGTTTTTTAAACACTGACAACTGAATTTATGCATCAGAGTATCTATCTATCTATCTATCTATCTATCTATCTATCTATCTATCTATCTATCTATCTATCTATCTATCTATCTATCTATCTATCTATCTATCTATCTATCTATCTATCTATCTATCTATCTATCTATCTATCTATCTATCTATCTTCTTACCGCCCTTCCCTATGGCTCTGGGCGGTTTATGAGGGAGCAGTATAGAAGTCTCAGAACAAATAAAATAAATAAATTATAATGAATATCTCCACTTCCATTTAAAAAGTATGCTTTTAGCCTCTTTTGTCACGGAGATATGCCTTCTCCCTTATATATCTGTAAATAAAAGAACTAGAGATTTACTAGTTAAAAAAATTAAAGATATGATTCAGAGAACCTGTTACACAGATATATAATATTACAATGATGATATTGAATTGCTGATTTTTTAACAATCCCCGTGTGGCAGAGGGAGGAAAGAGTCATTGTGGGGGCAGTGGAAATGGCTGCCATTGAGGGAGGCCTGGATCAATGCTGTTCTTTCCAACAGCATTGAACCTGGGGCAATGTGAAACATGAAAACAGCTCAAGTGAAACACATAACAGGACTGACTACCCACCGAGACCTATGATATCTCATAGATAAATATGATAAGACTACATAAAAAAATAAAATGAATAAGAATGTTATTTGTTTATCTGTACTGCCAGGTATACTGCTGAGTTCTGCTTCAAATATATAACAAAAATTGGTGTACAAGAGAACTCTTCCCACGATGTGTATATTGAACTGATTTAAAAGTATTTAAATTTATGCCCTACAAAGTGTCTAGATGGATTAAGATGTGCCTGTATGTTGTATCAAATATTTGAAGAGAGCAATCATGTCCTCTGTCAACCTCCTCTTCTCCATGGCTGAACATTCCCATGTCTCTCAGCCTTTCTTCACTGGATTTGGTCCCCAGGCTCTAGACAATCCTTATCTCCTCTGCACCCTCTCAGTTTTGTCCACCTCCATTTTGAAGTGAGGCCTCCAAAACTGCACACAGTATTTCAGATGTGGTCTGACTAATGCAGAAGACAGTGAGACTATGACGTTTTGGTATTTTGATGTGATGGCTCTGTTAATACAGTCAAAGGTTGTATTTGCCTTCTTTACCGCCACATCATGCTACTCATATTTAGCTTACAGTCCATAAGTACCACAAGATCTCATTTACACACACTGCTAACCAGAAGTATATCTCTCATCCAGTATGCATGCTTTTCATTTTTGGGACCCAGATGTAGAACTTTGCCTTCATCCTCATTAAATTGCAAATTGTTCTCATTGCCCACTTTTAAAGATTGTTTGGATCTTCTTGAACCCTATATCCTCTGGGTGTTTGCTACTCCTCCCAATTTGGTATCATTTGCAAGTTTAATTAATAGTCCCTCCATCCTCTCATCCAGATCACTGACAAAAATGTTGAAAATACAGGGCCTTGTACTGAGCCCTGTGGCATCCCAATACTCACCTGCCTCCAATCTGATGAAATATCATTGATAATTACTCTTTAGGTGTGATTTTCTAACCTGTTCCCTGTCCATATCTGAAAATCCAATCAGCAGTCATCAAGTTTACCCATCAGATCATGGGGAACCTTGTCAAAAGCCTTACTGAAATCCAGGTAAACAACATCAACTGATTTTCCATGATCTAATAAGCCCATCACTTAGTCAAAAAAGGAAATCAGGTTGGTCTGGCAGGACCTGTTAGAGGCAAATCTTTGTTGACTTCCTCAAATCAACAAATTGTCCTTCAGATATTTGCAGATCACCCCCTTTAAAATCTACTCCATTATCTTCCCTGCAACTGAAGTCCCTCATTGGCCTATAGTTTCCTGGGTCATCTATTTTTTTGAAGATTTGCTCTTCTCCAATCTTTTGGCACCTCACCAGTCCTCCAAGAGGTCCTACAGATAATCCTACATCATCCAATCCAGGGGATTTGAATTCATCCAGTGCAGCCAGTTGTCTCTCTACAACCTCTCTGTCCATGTCAACCTGCTACCCAGACACTACTACCTGAAGAAGTCACAGCTTACAATCACCCAGGCACTATCCCTAGATATGTCCATATTCTTCTGGGGGAAAAACAGGTAATACAGGTACTGAGCCTTTCTGCTTTCTCTCTGTCCTCTGTCTGAGTCTCTCCATCTTCAACCAAAAGCTGGCTTATTGCTTCATTTACCTTTTGCTCCTCCTAAATCTGAAGGAACTTCCCTTGGTATAGTGAGCTTTCGTGGCCAGTCTCAGCTTACTCCCAGCTTTGACTTCCCTGATGGCTGATCTTGTAACCTGCAGATACTCTTCTTTAGAGATCTGTCTTCCCCTCTAGGTGTGGGTCTTGCTTGTCATCTTCTTAGCAGCTGCACTCATAACAAAGGGTTAATTTTTGAGGTAAGTATGCCCCAAGAGATTGGCTCTCTTAGCCAAAAACTCTGCTTTTTCTGAGGCCCAGGGCCTCACACCTTGTCAGCTGTTTGGCTTCCCACCCTTGTCAATGAGCTGTTTTCCTGCTTTCCCTTCTCTCTGTTCTGGCCTGTTATGTTCCTCTCCCCGGCCACAACCACTTTCTGGCTTTCTTAGCCTACATTTACTCTGAAGGATTTCTCTACTCCTGAGACAGCTGTCACCCCTATGAAGTTACTATAGAAGTATTTGCCCCAGTCTGTCCTTTAGGTTCCTTCAGGGCGTTAGGATGCTTTGGGCTGATCCTGCATTGAGCAGGGGGTTGGACTAGATGGCCTGTATGGCCCCTTCCAACTCTATGATTCTAGGGCCCAGTCCTGCACCCTCTTCTAAAGTGCAGCTTTTCCTGAGTCCCACACACTTCACAACCTAATGAGATACAAGGAATATCTCACCCACTCATCAGAGCTGCCTGCCTGGTATTTTCAACCTCTCTCAAGGAGAAGTGCGCACAACTCAGTTACATATGCCAGAATTGGAACTAAGTAGCTATACTAAGTAGCTACAAATGTTGACATTTGGCCATGTACCATCATTATCAAGTTCTGGGATGCTGGAATTTGGCAACATTTAAACAGACAGTGAAAGAAACTACGCACCAGGGTTATGGACTTCATACCAGAAGTAGGGTCAGAAAGGGAGAAAAATTTGTCCATAGCCAGTGGGGCCCCCTTCTTCCATTCCATGCCATCACAACCACCCTCCTCTCTTCTCCCATATAGCAAGAAGAAGATTGTGTTCTTTTCAACTACTCCCCTGACTTTTTAAAATAAAGAAGCAAAAGTGTAAATGCTTAGTTGGAGCTCATGAGGCATTACTGTCAGAGCTTTGAAACCTCAAAACCTAATCACCATTCTAGCCTGCCTGAGACTTCCCAACCATTCCTTACAGTACCAGTTGTTTCAGCACCTAACAAATCAGAGGCATGGAGTGCAAAGTCATCTGTTGAGCCACCAGAAATGGTAGTGGGGAATGTGGAATGCAACCCATTGGTTGGTAGGCCATGTATAAACCCTGCTGGCTGAATGTTGTGTATCTTTGCTGTAGCACAACTGTTCTTAAACCTCTGATATCTCACATTTATTTCTTGCTGCACACCAGCATTTTATAGTGCACAGTTTGGGAAATTACTCCCGCACCACCCTTTGGTGACCAATTTCAAGTTTGGGATCCTGCATCTTATGTATGGATATTGAATTTGCTTACTGCTTGGTTGTTAGAGGGCTGCTTTTCTATTTTTATATTCTGTCTGGGACCTGGAATTATATAGGAAATTTCACAACAAGGCTAAATATGAAATATTATTGCAAAGAATTCAGTGGACAATACTGGGCTGAAAGGCTTGGGGTAGGGGTTCTTTGCAAAAAAAAAAAAAACAAAACCAAAAAACACACACACCCCAGTAAAAATGAGATTCATGGTTTATGAACTGCTCAAGTTTTTCAGGGATAGAGAAGAAAGACAGTAAAATGAAGAAATCAAACTGAGCTCTAAAAAGGCTAACCTCAGTTTCTTATATATGCTGATGATATATCGACTTTCCAAAAGCTTAAAAGCACAGCTGATGTAATAGCAGACCTCTATTTAAAATAAAAATTAGAAGGTGTTCAAGGCATTTTATAGCAGAGAACAAGAATATAATGCTAATCCTCTTAAAATTGGCTGAACTGTGAAATCATGTAATGAACAATAGAAAAGGTTCTGTCAGCTGGAATCAAAGCATAGACCAGTCAGCATTTTCCCCTAAACCCTTATTACAGCAAGGTATTTGATTTTTCATCTTTGCACTCTGTTCTGCCCAACAAATAAACCAACTTGACCTCTACTTGTGGGTCTTGCTTGTCATCTTTTACCGGTATTCTTTCCCATCAAAGCATTCTGAACCACTGAGAAAGTAGCAAAATATAGCTGTTCTCAAGTTGATTTCAGTTTCTGTTCAACTGAGACTTCACAGTATAGACTACACGTAAAAGAGTATACTGAAATTATTTGAATAAGCCATCTTCTCTGGTATAATTCCTACAAAGATGTTTGCTCTGTTTTATTATGGATTCCTCATTCAGATTTCCCTATCACATGCCTTATGTAAATTGTATGTTTTCAGACATAATATAGTGAATTTAACCTCTTAGAATGTTGTGTGACCACCTAATAAAGACAGATCATGGGAAATAAATACATTAATTTCGTGCTCATATAGTAAATAGTTTCTTTCCACTAACCCATAAAATGATCTGCCACTACTTCAACAATGGTATCTTGACAAAATAAATGGAAGGACGTTTCTAATACAAAGACATATCAGGAATAGCACTTTTCTGTAAAGTTGGGCTTTTCCTACTGATTAATGCTACATTCAACAAAAGAGACAGTGTCTGCCTAATTACATTAAATACTTATCTTCAGGGGATTAGCAGGGTGTTTCTGCTTAATGTCACTCTTCCTGACAACCTAATGATAGATCTGTTTACTTAAGAGAGCAATTAGTAATTTTTCTCTCTTTTTAACTGCATTCATATCATGAAAATATTTGATTAACAACATTCTACCCTGTCTTATGCTGGGAACAACATATTCTGCATACTTTTTTCTCTTCTTTCAAAGGCACATGACTTATCTTCAACAACTTCACATTCCACCTTTAGAAACTTGAGGGTATTAATGCTGTATAAAATATGTACTTAGCCTACATCACAGAACTTTTAACTTAATAGGGAATGAAATCTTCTGAATTCAGACATTCCATTAACCTCATCTGATAAGTGCTGCATAGATGTTTCAGTAAGGGCAGCAAGATATGTTTCCAAATGCAGAAGTCAAAAGCACAAAAATCGAATGGAACAAAGAGGAAATGCCAATAGAATTAACCCACCCTCCTCTTCCCTAAATAAATAGAGTGGGTTATGTGAGACAGAAAGGTACTAATCTGGCACCAGCCTATTGGATACAGCTCCAATCATCATCTCACTTTTTTATTTAGTAACATCTTTTGCCACAACCAATTGTTACCCAACCTATTGGCTAGTTCTATGTTTGTAATTGTTTCCAGCAATCACTGAAACCAGCAATCACTGAATGTTGACCATTCTAGTTGACAGCTGGCTTCAATCAGTGTGTTATGTCTGCATACCTATGGTTAAAATTAAATAGGTGTTTACATTCACTGGCAGTCTTCAGGCAGCAGCTGGACAGATACTTATCCTGGATGCTTTAGGCTGGGGATTGGACTAAACGGTCTGTATGGACCCTTCCAACTCTATTGTTCTATGATTCTTCATCCTTTCCCCACTGTAGTTTTCCATAAAATTGTTATACCCAGCTGCTACCTCCCTCTTTAGAATTGTGATGTATATTTTGAGATTAAGCATGTGCTTGTCCACTACTGGGGAAAAGTAGCTGAAAGATTAGAGTAGAAAAATGGCAGAGGAAGGGTTAAATGCCCTATCTTCCCTGCTCTTTTAAATCACTACCTTTCAAAGCATATTTCCATTAAACAAAATGGTCATTGTGATTTGAAAACATGTATCTTTTGGGAATTTCTAATAATAATGGGATACTACCCGAGAGCCAAACTGCACTTTCAGAAGAATCACATAGACCTATTATGCACGGCGGTAGATACACCGGGCTGCTGCTGTTGCCATGGGGCAAAAAGTGCGGCTGTCCCCTGTGTATGCACGGGGGAGGAGCTCCCCCAGTGCACGCCGGCTGCACCAGCGCAATGGCCCCGTGCATGCAATGAGGGGCCAGAAGCACCAGGAGCATATCAAAGCAGTGGCGGTGGTGGCAGGGGGGATAGGGGGCATGAGGCCCCCACTGCACGATGGTGGGGAACAGCATGCTGCTCTCCCACAGTGGGGGTAGGGGGACACCCCTGTCAGCTCCGTGGAGTCGTGGAGCTGGCAGGGGTGAGAGGCATCCCTCCAGGGATGCAACAGGTCGAGGGAGGAGCTGGCTTCTCTGATTACGCACAGGGCTAGTCCAACCTAGCTCTCACCTGCACCCACAGGAGACTCAGAAATGCGGAAGGATCTGTGTTTCCTTAACGACGGTCTTCTGAGGACTTGGGCTTGGCAGCGATGTCAAACATAATCGGGGATTTTCCCTGAAGCCCTGCTGCCACCAGCTCGGGTGTTCCGGCCCGTGCATCATAGGTCATACTGTGGCTTGGATTGCTTCAGAATCCTAATGGAGAAACTGCATCATTGCATGCTATGTTAAAATTAAATCCTATACTACGCTAAAAAAAAACCCCATTAGCTTATCACAGAAAACAAAGCTGTAATACTTGTCCCCACTACTTTACTTTGCACAGTTATGAGATTCTCTGTCTTCATTCTCAAACAGTAGAGTACAAACATGGGCATACCATTCCAGTCTTCCAAATATGTAGGTTTAAATCTTCTGTTTTTTTGAAGTTAATAAATAAAGCAATGGGAGAAATACTTTACAGCACACAACTTAAAACTTATAGATGTTGGATATTACTGTATTTTAATTATGTTTTTTTAAATAATTTTTTATTCTGATTTGCTATGAGTGGCAAAGAAGGAAATGAAATAAATCAGGGTAGTATTAGGAACTTTATAAATCTGCAAAAATAAAAAAAATATTTTCATAGTTTATTATCATAAATATGCTAAGACCACATGACAAGTTTGTTTGCTCTTGATAAACAGCCCCTCAAATGAACAACTACTAACAAATTAAACAAGAAAGTAGGGACATCTAAACTGAGTTCTGGAAGATCAGTTTCAGAAATGTCAACCAGCCACTATTTCAGACTGGATGATATGGGATAAAATATACTCCATGCGTTTTCTGCCTTTAAATAAGTACTTAAATTCTGCTTTACCTGTAAGCTTATCATCAAAGGGCTTTCAACAGTAGCGCATTGCAGCACTTCAATGTGAAGCCCACAAGGGCAGTGATGATTGTGACACAAGAACTGCATCAGCAAAAAGGATCACAGACATTCAGCTAAATTTGTACTTACACTGAAGAACATTTAGTCACCATCAATGACTTTTCTTGCCTTGCTCACAGCCTGAATGTGAAAAGGCTTAGAAAGTTACGACTTTCCCCACTGACCATAGGGGTAGTTATAGGTTAAAAATATGCTTGATTACCTAAAATTATAATTTCTTCTAAGAAGCCATAAAGTTGTTAAAAGATTTTAAAAAATAAGCACCAGAATAGATATTTATGCATGTGGAATTAACTACAAACAGCAATGCAATGAGAAGGTACAATTTGCATCATGGGATTTCTCAGCTGTTCTCCGGTATCTTTGTGCAAAATTTTGTATCTTGTTAAAAAGGAACAAACTTTCTTGCAATTTTAACACATTGGCCTATCAAGATCACTATTGTCTGCTTTGACTAGCAGTGGCTCTCCAGGGCCTCAGGTAGAAGTCCTTTATGTAACCTACTACCTAATCTTTAACTGGAGATGTCAGAGATTGAACAGAGATTGAGACCTACTACATGAAAAGCAGTTGCACTGATACACAATTTTTTCTAGTTATACAAAAGAGATCTCTTGGAGACTCTCTCCCCAGTTGACAGGTATGTTCTGGGAGTTGAAATTAATGCTCAGACATAAGGAGGTCCAATTCAGATCAAGAACATGGCACACAGGGAAAGGGGGTTTAGCCTTCTATCCTGTGCCATTTTCCTGATCATGAATGACCTTGGGGAGCTACTATTTCCCCCACTACCAAGACTAGCGCCCCATTATTGTATAGATTTACACATATGTTTCCCTGCTGCAGCATGTGGGAGGCTTAAGCCCTCTCTCTCCATGTACTGTAGTCCTGAATCTGAATTAGATTCATACACCTGAGAATTAAGTTCTGAGCATGATCCAGAGAATATAGCTTAACAGGACCCATGGCAGTCATAAGGGTTTTGTAATGTGTGATTAGGACCTCATAGGGGGGTATTGGGTTAACTCTTGCTTATTCTCACAGATGTACATATGATTATTATGGACATTACTTTTTTATAGGCACAAACTCTGGACATCACATGTTCTTCAAGATGTTGCTATTTCATCATTACCAAGAAGTAACTATACCAAGAGAGAATAAGGCTTCACAATGATATGCTTAAGTAAAGGCGTGCTTACAGTACAGATCAACTTGAAGATGGATTACCATTGTTTCTCTTTATTTTGGATCAGCAGGTTTAGTCGGTGGTGATAATGACTGTCTTTTTCACAGGAATCTACTTAAGCATAGTTTAATTTAAATGACTTTCATAAAAGATGGAAAAAAGATGGGCTTTACCAGTGACTAGATAGGTAAATAAATCCTTCATATCGTCAGGAAGTAAAATCACTGAATAATATGTGCTGTTGATGGACAGGGAAAACCTTCATGCCCTGCTGGTAGTAAACCCAGAGCCTTCCAGCTAGCAACTGCTGCAAGGAGAATGCTGTTTCCTTCATAAGCCATTCACAGATTTTTACCATTTGGAATCTGGACTCAGAAACTGACAGATTTTCATATTATCCAGATTCAGAATTCTAATGTTTAATTATTTTTCAATAGTTATACTTTTCTGTCAAACTAACAAAGAAAAACAAATTTTAAAATTGTATGAACAACAGCAAAACTTCTGAAAAAATGATGGAACAATTATTTCTGGATATATTTTTGGCTTTTCACAAAAATGGGATTTAAAAAATAGTACCATTTCATTCCATACTATATTGTACAAAAAGGTACAGTAAAGTAAGAAAGAAATGAAGGACAATTTGTTGATTTGGGGAAGGATATCCCCTGGGAGCTTGGCCAATGCTAGTATGTAAGGAACACTGTATGATCAGCCTGTATGCCATTTAGGGATTCCAATGTAAGTGTGAAAGGGAGGTATGCTGCAGTAGTTCCCACATCACAGGAAAGGGAGCTGATTGATTAGAGAAAGTTCAAAGAAAATAGTCTTGACTCATGCAGTATTCTATTTCTTCCATATAAACCATACACAATTCTATTGACAATAAGGTCAATGTTACTATCAAAGGTCAAGGTTACTATCAAAGATAACTGTCACGACCATAAAATGGAAGAAAGACTTATCGATCCTGTGGTGACTTTCTATCATCAAACCTCTGTCTATTAGAGAAAACAGAGTATATTAATTATTTTACTTACTGGCTACAATGGTAAACTCCTGATTCTGTTTCAAATACTACTATTGAGTGGCTATAATTTTGTAGCATCATATTCATTAACAGATTTGTTGCCCATAACAAGAGAGAGATAAAATGTGACCATGTACAGAAGTAAAAGTAGTCCTACTAACTCATAACAATGATTCATGAGAGTCTGTATCATGGATGCCAATTTGGTATACTAGTTAGAGTGCCTGACTAGAAACTAGAATAAGAAGAGTTGGTTCTTATATGCCATTTTTCTCTACCCGAAGGAGGCTCAAAGCATCTTACAGTCTCCTTCCCTTCCCTTTCCCAACAACAGACACCCTGTGAGATATGTGAGGCTGAGAGAGCCCTGATATCACTGCTCGGTCAGAACAGCTTTATCAGTGCCATGGCAAGCCCAAGGTCATCCAGCTGTCTGCATGTGGGGAGTGCAGAATAGAACCCGGCATGAAAGATTAGAAGTCCGCATTCCTAACCACTACACCAAACTAGGAGTCACGATTCAATTCCCCTCCCCAACTATAAATCTTGTGGGGTCAGTCACTCTGTTTCAGCTTAACCGGCATCACGGGATTGTTGTGAGGGCAAAATAGAGGGAGAACCATATATAGTATTCTATGCTCCTTACAGATAGATGAATGTATCTTACAAAAATCTCTACTAGACTCTTCAATGAAAGACTGTTCATTAATTCACACTAGCTGGACATGTAAGACAGTGAAGAAATTAGCAGAGGACAGGACTTTTTACACAGAAACAAAACAGGAATACTGAGGGGATTTCCACACCTGTTAAATGTAATGTCATGCCAGTTGAATGTAGCCATTATATTCTGGCCCTTTCACATGATGTTGCCCACATCCAGTATCTGGCCAGCTGACAGCTCGCTACATACTCCATTTTAAAGTGCTTCTTTGGGAATCGCATAAAGTGGATTCACCATCCTAAAAAGAGCTAGCGACTGGAAAGCAATCAGCAAGAAACCAGCAGATGGAAGGTAAGGAGGCTCAAATGCGCTAGAGTCATCTGTATCATTCTGTCCTTGGGGACAGGAATTTTCTTTTTAAAAATGGCTACATGCCTGGAGCAATGAATAGGCAAATATGCATATAGGCAATGCCAGAAATAAAAGACCTTGAATGGAGACATAAGTGGAGGGGGGGAGAGAAGGCAGTGGGGGCCCCCAGAGCAGTGAATAAAGATAAATAAAGATTTGTTTGTGTTAGAAGAAGAAGAAGAGTTGGTTCTTATATGCCGCTTTTCCCTACCCGAAGGAGGCTCAAAGCGGCTTACAGTCGCCTTCCCATTCCTCTCTTACAAAGCGTGGCTCTCGAAAGTGGCATTCAAAAGCACTGTATATTGATGATTCTATGCATAAGCATTGCAATGGATAAGTCTGAATTTAAAAAAAATTAGTGGGCATTGTGGAACCTTTAAACTGTTTCAAAATATGGAGGAAGGGGACTGGTTGCATGAATTGATTGACAGGCGGAAGCACAATGCATATAAGGCATGTTTTCCTCTTCTGCCTTTTCCAGCTGGAGATGAGGAGGGTAAGACATGTGAAAAGATGGCAGACAAAGGCAAGACATAAAAAAATGTGAGGGCCTGGGAGGCACAATATTATTTCGCGCTTTGCCATTCTGTAGGCCTGACGCTATTTTAGCTAATGTGCAGAAATTTCCTGAGTTATGCCTCCTTTGACAATGCAGATTCTAACAACACAACTGTCTGTGGTTTCAGATAGTGAAGGCCAGGAGAGATTATTGCACATGACTACATATCTAACATGAAAGGAACTTGACTATTCACTATTAGTTTTATATTCTGATAGCAAAGTGAGGATCTGTGCACAGAAAGACGCCAGGCCAAGACCTATTATGCATGGCAATGGCCTTGCCACTTCCCATTTATGAATGGGGGAATATTTTCCCGACGGACATGGACTGCCCCAGAGTTCTACTTGCACACATTCAGCCAGAGTAGTAAGGTTCCACCGCACTTCACCATGGTGGGGTGGTGGTGTTTACTTTCAAGAAGGTGGGATGGCATCACAATACAATCCCACTTTCATGGACATGATAGAAATGCCCCATTCAGCTCCACAGTGCTGAAAAATATCACAGAAATGAATGGGGCATTTTCTGTCCCTGCTGGGCCACAGTAAATGGGGCAGGAGCTGGGCCTGAAAGGCCTGACTATTCCCTGTGCACATGGGCCTGGCCTGGCCTGGCAGCTGATGGTGCCTGCAGTGAAAAAGAGAAGACGGAAGCTATCCACATTCCCTTAATGCAGTGCACCAGAGGCCCTAATTTATCTTTCTTTTGTATCACTTATTTTGAGCTTTACTGAGCTGAAATGTAAACTTACCTAGCATGGCAGCAAATAAATAAATAAATAAATAAATACATTATAAATATATATGGGATTTAAAAAACATACTTCAGTTTCTTTGAGGAAGAATGCTTTTCTGACTAATAAATAGGGAGGGAAAGGGTGTGATCTGTATGTTACAAAATCTTGGAGCATCTGGATACTTTTAAAATGTCTTTTCTTTACAGGGGAAAGAAGAGGTGTACCATAGTAGGGGGGGGGGGAAAGAGCTTATTTAAGAGTTTTCAACTTTCAAATTTTAAAACTCCAGGCAGTAACTATAGATCTCCTGCTATTACAGCTGATCTTGAAGCAACAAAGATCAGTTTACCTAGAGAAAATGGCAACTTTGGACAGTGGGGTCTATGTTGTTTTATCCTATTAAAGTCCTTCCCTTCCCCCAAACCCCCTTTCTCAGTCTACATTCCTCAAATTTCCCAACCCAGAGTTGGTAATATTCAAACACAAATAAAACATATTTTTAACACGATATATTCCGGTTTTGGAGTTCTTCAGACCACAGTCCCAGAACAAGTTTTATCTTTTTGTTATTTACTTGCAGGAAATTTATTCTATATCTAACTGAATTTAAAGCAACTTCTAATGACAGATAAACATCACAATAAAATGCAATAAAATAACATCACAAATATATCTAATGGGAAAGGGCAAATTAGGAGATTAGGATTAATAAAAGATCTATCAGTTTGATCTAAGTGTCATACCTAAGTAACCTGCAAGTGAAGTCAATACTTTATGGTAAGCTTTCAAAAGTGCTATATAAATTAAATACCACCTCTGTGTAGGATTAGAGAATGCTGTTGAAGGGGAAAAAAAGAAAAAAAACTGAAAGGGAAAATAGTGTTTGATGTCATTAAATCCATTGAATGTGTTTGATTATGGCAAATTAGAATAAAACAAAATTCTAAATCCAATAGCTTTTAGGAGTATTTATGACTGTGTAATAGTTCATACAAGTTTAAAAATGGAGCCAATGCAAAACTGCATCAGAATATAAACCGGAGACTGACACCACTTGATTTTCTTACCAAGCATGCTCATCTCCTCCTGCTTTCCATCTCTTCTAGCAAGAATTATGTGATGAAAGTGCTGAGATGCAGTAATGGTAAGGAGGACACTGCAAGAGGTATTTGAATAGCAAGAATAATTTACTACATGTCTGCTTTGTTTTACTTCTCTGTGGAGTCTTCCTGTGCTGAAAGTAAATTCATCTTTTCTGGCAGCCTACAGCCTTTTTAGGCTTGAGAGCTCCCCAAGTACACTGGAATACAGATAAATGGATGCAAGTTTAAGATGAGGGATGCTGTGTTTTGTTTGTTATGTCACGTCTGAAGTAGAAATGAGGCAATGCACACGTGCAGAAATTACTTAGTTGTTGTAACAGTTATTGGATTATTATTTCTTGCCCCAAACTCACATGCAATTGTGGGAATCAAATATGAGAATTTGGTTAAAAACAGCAATAACTGCTATAGTAACACCTTGTGCAAACTTGGAGATGGAAGAATTTATGCAATAGGCATAGTATTTAATTACACTAATCTTCTATAGACTAACATCTAGGATATTTTTGTTTGATTCCACAGTCACCTACCTATTACACAGGTAGCATTTTGGCTACCTTAGCCCATTCTCCCCCCTCTCAGTTTAGTGTACATCACATAGTTGTGTGATGACAAAACTGGGCAGTAAAGAAGAATCACATAGACAACCCTGACTTCCTAGAAGGAAAGGCAGATTAATGAACCTCCAAAAACCAAACAAACAATTTCAGGCTTCTCCATATTTTGTTCACTTTGTTCTATAGCATAACAATCTCAACAATCATTTCACTTTTATTGCAAAGATCTCATACCAAAAGAAATGCTGTTTAATGAAAACAGGGTTTCCTGATCAAGGATCTGGATATTCCCTTCTAATTTTCTAGCAACATGCAAAAATGAAGACTATTCTTTGAATATTTCCAATGGTCCATTTCCCAACAAACTTTATCCTTTGGAAGGACCAATAAACTAGCTTTGAAAGAAACCCTAATATGGCTTTTGGCATATGCAGAGGTGCTGTGGGGAGAAAATTAATGGTAGGAGGGAGTCCAATGAGAGGAGAGTAAAATGGTTGGGTTAGAACAAGGATACAAACCAGTCTCTTTCTGAAGAGGGAAATGAAAGAAATAATTGCTAAATATCTGAGTTAGCTATATTTGACCGTTTCCTCACTTGCTAAGAAAAGACAATGTTAGATGGATACCTCGAGTTGGGCTACAAAGATTTTGCAATGACATCTTGATTTAATTAGAGAAAAGGCGCAGAACAGTATCCATGGGACTTAGGGTCAAACTGTAAGTGACAGTGGCTACAAATCCATTGTGTGGCTGGTAACATCAACTAAAATAAATGTATAGTGCTTTAAAAATTGTTGTAAGGGCCCTATCTGAACTGGGAATGCAGTGTAGCAGTCCCAGGAGTGCTTGTTCCTCTTTGCCTTTTCAGATACAGAACAGCACCCCCTGGAGATCTTCTCCTCTCACCTCTTTCATACACAGGGTTTTCCCTTTTTGTTTCTTCTTTCTTGCTGAGCAGCCTCTATAGCTATTTTCTTCTTTTTGTAGGTCTATGTATGCCCCACCCTATCACATTATTATACATTTTGATGCTGGCCCAGGGAACTGGAGAAAAAGATAAAAACACCTTCCTGCATTTTCATTCTGAAATGGCATGTGAGATGCTTTGGAAAGTTCAAGACAAACAAAACGTTTTATTTAACTAGCGGGAAAAAATATCAGGTGGGTTCAGAGATATAATATATGAGGTGAATAGATAATAGATAACTTTGTAATCACAATAAATTCAAGATAATTTGTTGCCAACAAACCTGTATTTCTCCTTTGTGGCATCTTTGAAACTTTGAGGAAAGAGGCCTAATTTTCAGTGTCTGCTTAAAACACTCAAGTATAAGTGCCTGAGTTTCACTGACTGCTATAGTTTTAAAGGCCAGGACACACAACCAAGTTCCCAAAACCCTTCACTATACACCAACCAAGGGATCATACCTCTTTTAAGAGATATCTCCCTTTCACTCTGCAGGGATTACTCCTCTAAACTAGAAGCTCTGTCCCCTTTTCAGCAAGCATGGGGATCTTCTGTGATCCTCCCACTCCTTTTAGCTTTCTTGCCAAAGTTTGACCCTAAGTCAAACTTACAGTTTGACCCTAAGTCCCATGGATACTGTTCTGCGCCTTTTCTCTAATTAAATCAAGATGTCATTGCAAAATCTTCTCAATGCTAAAGTTTTCTTTTTCAAATATCAGTTTTCAACTGTCATTTCTTAACTGACACCCCCCACAGAATTCCCTTTGAACAGCCTGTCTCTCAAAGGTTTTCTGACTCTGCTAGGCATTAATCCATGACAGTTCACAGTACATCTGAAGCAGTGCCCCTGAAGCTATCATTGTGCTGCATTCGTAGAAGGCATTACGTTTTCTCAGATGTTGTTTGGACTACAGACACTAAGGGTGTAGGGAAGGTAGAGGACTAGGGCTACCAAGAGCATGAGGTTAGTCTGGATCAGACTTTTTCAACCTTTTGACCATGGAGGAGACTCTGAAATAATTTTTCAGGCTTTGAGGAATTCCAGAAGGAATGTCATCTGGTTACACTTCTCTGCCATGCCCCCCAGAAGTGATATGTCATTGGAAGTGAGGATAACTGGGGGGGGGGCATGCAAACTCTACTCCCATATGCAGAAACAACAAACGAACTCATGCTTAGGGAGGGGGCTAGGGGGGAAGAATGGAAATGGCTGGTTCTCTAGCTTGTAGCTGAGTCCATTAAGGCAGGAGGTTAAAGGCCACAGACCTACTCTAAAGCTCCTGTGGACCTCTGGTGGTCCGCAGACCTCTAGTTGGGAATCCCCGGTCTGGTGATACCCTGAATTAAGATATTCTTTTCATTTTTGTCCCTGAACCTCCCATGATAATCCTGAAAGTGGCAGCCCATTTTGAGATTCCTAGTTAATTTTCTAACGCCACAAGTGTACTGACAGGTGGATATGCAGATCCTTTTATTATTGTAGATGTGGCAACAGCCAGCCACGTGATTTGTTTTGTTATGATAGTTGGTTTGGATCAAGGTCATATGGGGGGCCAGATGGAAACTGTGTCTGGGGACCCATGGTTGCTCTTGGCAGTTCTGAGCACATAATATACTAAATGACTATACATAACCCAGGGGCTAAGGACAAAGTATGACAAATGTAAAAAGCTGCACTATAGAGTTAGTGAAGTATTTCTAAAACTTGGCAGGTACAAGTAAGAATGTAGTTAGTATAAAGAAATAATGGAGCCCCTAGGTAGAAATGACACTTTAATGATGGGATGTCCTTGAATATTAAAGTGAAACAATTGCAGGAGCTATATAATTAGGTGCATAACTGAGAGAGACTTGGGGCTTCAGCTTTCTGCCTCAAAGAAAGTGGGAAGGCAGTTTTGCTTATCTGATAGGCAATTACAATTCTGATATTGTAAGTGGGAGCTCTTTCATACCTGCTGGTTCCAAAATCTGAAAATGTCTTATCTCATATTGACTAAAATAAGAATGACATTTTGGTCTTCTCTGCCCAAACAGGCTGGGCTCTAAATTTCTTTACAGATTTTAGCTGTCTTTGTGATCTTGCCTACCCTCCCAGAAACACAGGTGTTCTGAACCTTCCTCTTATCTCTTTTTGTTCTTCAGCTCCCTTCCTCTTAATTACTAGACTTTTGCCTAGACCTTCTCCCCTTTTTTCCTATAAGAGTTAGCAAGCCTAGAGTTGTGTATATATTTCATATTGTCAGAGGATTAAAAGCGGAACATGTGTTTTTATTCAGCTGAATGATACACAAGGTATTTTGGCATTCTGTACATGAGACAGGCAATTACAGCAATTTTTGATATATTTTGTACGGGGCATCTCTTTCTCTTTTGCTGTAAATCAGAACTGCAAACAGAAAGTGATCAGGCATGAAGGGATAAATTCTACAGTAGCAGTTTAAATCATTATATTAAAACTCTGTACAAAAGTGTGTGCATGGTATTATCAATGTTCCTAAATACATAGCTAATGAACTATATT
Organism: Paroedura picta; assembly: GCF_049243985.1. Classification (NCBI taxonomy): domain Eukaryota; kingdom Metazoa; phylum Chordata; class Lepidosauria; order Squamata; family Gekkonidae; genus Paroedura; species Paroedura picta. The sequence continues at coordinate 76,319,363 of NC_135372.1, forward strand.
TCAGGGCTGGTATAAACTCTCTCATTCAGCCTCAGAATAATGTTTCAGGATTTGGATAACATGCATTGTTGGATATGGCACTGTCATTGCCTTTTGCAATCCTTCCCTTCCTGGCCTGCCTTATTTAAACAAAAAAAAAAGGCAGTTGAAACTGACTGCTATAGTGTAATCATAGCACTAATTTGGGGGGCCACAGGGGAGGGAAAAGGTAGTGCTACAAAGCTGCATTTTTTTAAACCACAGAAGTGATAATAATATCAATCTGGAATCCCATCTCCAAACAACCAAACAGAGTCCTTTCAAAATCCTTTACTTCCCATCCAAGTTTCTGTCTTACCATTCCCCCCTGTTACTAGTTCCACGTGGACAAAAATAATAATTTTTTCTTCTGCTGTTCTTATGAAGATAAATTAATGGACATTTTCCAGAACTTTTTCTTAAGCCACTTCATATTACATCCTCTGTATCTTCTACTGTAAAAGGCACTGACAAGACCTAAACACTTTAGTACTCCTGATCCAAGTGGCCTGAGAAGATTCTATTTGTTCAATGAGACTGGAATAACGTAATCAAACAGCATGAAGGGTGACATACACATTTTTCTTGTCATATAATAACTTCCTTTGGTAAGTTACAATTGAATGAACTATCTTTTTATCTTGTATGCCCATTTTGAATTAAGTCACAGCACAAAAATCTATATTAAGTTCTTCCTTTCAGTATAGCTTAAAATAAAGTTTAAAAAATGAAATTTCATAGAACCAGCAAACCACAGAAACTTTTGTCCACATAACTAGTCACTGTACCAAAATATATTTAATTTTAATCAAATACTCCTTAGATAACCAATAGTATATTTATATGAATGCCCACTTGAGAGTTAGCACAAGAATACAAGATATTTGAAAGGTAACTAATCAACAGTGGTATAGCAGCATCCATGATCAGCAACACATAGAAGATACTTCATTCAAGTTTTCTAATATTTTAAAATGTACAAAACAACATTTCATAGGGTGCCAATGAAGAATTAGGGTGCCAATGACTGGCAATATGGCATTCTGGGCAGGAATAAAGACATGAATTCCTTATGGCATTATCATGGCCACAGCTTTTATTCACACAATCACCCCCCACTGGAGGGTTGGCCTGGCACAAGAGTTGGAGTCCAATTCCACCTCATATGGCTACCTCCAGCTGCCTGGCCAACAAGCCCCTGGCTTCCCGGCCGGGTCATGCACATTCCTTACCAGCCTCCCCAATTCCCCAGGGAGTCCAGCATGCAAACCAGACTCCCTGCCAACAGGCTTCCCCTCGTGCCCTACACCATAGCTGTGACATGCAACTATAATTCTGTTCCACCAAACAACCTCAAACAGTAACATAATTCAACAATAGTTTTTTAACAGTACAGGGTGGTGGTAGGGAAGCTGTTCCAATGGCTCCTGGGGATGGAGAGGCATATAGCCACCTCCGGTCTGCCATCCCACACCTGGCACAGGCTATTGCTGGTGCGCATGTGCTGCTGTGCCAAAGTTAGCTGAGTCCCTTCCCACCTTGCCATTTACAATGTCAACTGGCATCCATGGTGAGTCGCAGCCATGCATTTAATAGTAATTTGAAAGAGTTTTGCCCCTTTTAAAATGATTTAGCCACTGTCACTTTACATTACAATGATCATTTCCACACTGGGAGCTTTACTGCCCCGGCTCCTGTGTGGGAGCACAAATCCAGGGCAGATGAGGTACACTGGGCCAAACGCTTCCCTGTGCGGAAACAGGAAGAGGTGGGGCAACCTGCCCCAGCTCAAATTCCAGCCTGTAGCCCGGTGCGGCTCCACCAGTGCGGAAATGCTTAATGCGGCTAAATTATGTAATTCTTTTAGAAGGACAACCACTCTAGTTTACAATAACAGTTTAGGATAATAAACCTTGATAATCATTGAACACACACACAGCACTAGATTTGGCTTACCTAGAATATAAAAATGACATATGGTCAAAATATCTACAGCTGTAAACATTTTTAGTTTCTGTTTGCTGTCTCATACATTGTCAGACTTGAAGCTAATAAGACAGAGGAGTTATGTAAAGTGAGAACTGCTTAAGCCTTGTAAAAGCCATCTGAGTGGCCAGTTACCTGGCTCCACTTCATGCCATCCACTTGACTGACTGCCACTTCCTGGAGACCGCCCTTGACTTGTATAAAATGACTCTTCTCCAGGACTGTCCATTTCATCCTCCACAGATTTGAGGCGCTTTGTAGAGCTGGAATTTCAGAACACATATTATTTGATAAACAGAAGTGAAATAAAATATTTTACTACCATCATAATCTTTTAGGATCACCAAGAGGAAAACTCGTGTGCCTCTCTGCTCTGAAACAGTTAGATATAAGGGTGTCTATTAGGATATTCCTGAGCTGAAAATGTACCCTAAGTTCACTGTTTCAGTCATCTTGGGATATCTGAAAAGACCCCAAACATTCCTGAAATTCCAGGAGCAATGGAAATTTATCTCCTGGAATTTCAGGTAATGCTTTATCTCTCAGGGAGACCAGTAATGATGAGGCAGAGGGAGGAAGCTGGCACTGGCAAACCACACTTTTGGGGCATCTGGCCTTTTTACATCTTAATGGGGCATTATTTTCAATAAAACCTGATCAGTCAAGATTAAAATTCTAAGGAAAGAGAAAACATGAAAAATGAATAGCTGTTTCTAGGGTCACCTTCCCCTCATACCCTCTCTATACCTGTGGTGAAAGAGAATGGGGAGGAAAACTGAGGAAAAACAGGCTAAAACAGAGACCCAAAACTAGTGTGAATTTTTGCAGTGCAAACCCGTAATCAAAGACTGTAACTGTTTTGCTGCCTCTGTTACTCTGTGGACCCCATTTGAACATATAGAACTGACACAGGCCAATACTGAAGTCATACTACCTACTAAAAGCAGCTCAGGGGAAGGTATATGCAGCCTAGTTCAGAAGCAAACAGAAGATAAGGTAACTGCACACTTTTCATAGCTTTTAAAATAAAAGCTCTAGCAATCCCATCACCTCTATAGAACAGGCAAGCACATAAATTAGCATAAGGGAATATCCTTAATGAACGTGTTGAACAAATTCAGCATATTATATTTACATACTACATTTAATAATTTGTTAATTATTGTATTTCACAAGAAACTGAGAATACAGCTGCATATCCTCTAGTCATTCCAAACTGTAGTATTTTATGTGCTGAAATAGTTACCAACTGGCAAACATGCCAAAGTAACAGCAGAATTTTGTCAGATTCATCATGCAAGAGTGAAGCTTCCCCAAAGAAACAAGAATAACCTTGACTAGATACTTAAGTAACTTTTAATCTTTCTTTCAACACCACATTTCAAAGGAATCTTTCTTCCCATTAACTTCCTTCATTGTTCAATTTTCACACCCATAAGGAGGAATACTACGACATGAATTAACTTGATTTGGTCATCAGCAACACATCTTTATACTTAAGAATCTTTTCTAGCTCATTCATAGTTGCCCTTCTCAGTCTCATTTTCTTTCTAATTTCTTGGGTGCGGTCTCCTTTTTGGTTGATGATGGAGTCCAGGAACAGAAAATTTAAAACAATTTCAATTTCCTCATCAGTAGTCTTAATGTTCAGCTGTAATCCTGCTTTGGTACTTTTTAACTTTTATCAATACTAATTTCAAGTCTTTACTGTTTTCTGCCAGTACTCTACCTATATATCAAGAAGTGAAGCACTATAAGGTTTCATTATGTTTTTAACTGTGGTTGTATAAAATTATATGTGTGGAATATATGTTGTATGTAAACCATCCCAAGGCTGCTTGAGGGAGAGGCAGTCTAGAAAACTAACAAACAAACACACAAACACACACACACACACACAAACAAACAAATAAATAATCTGACCTGTTTTCTCCAGAAATCACCTATTTTCATATCTTGGACATGTATAAGTTATATGAGCATTCATAAGTGATATGAACATTTGAGGTACTTCAGATTAAATTTGGAGATGGGCAGTACAATCATAAGTAGTTGTATTCCCCTAAGTGAATGAAAGTCAATGGTCTTAGAAGGGAACAACTCTATATAGAACTGAAATGTAGGTCTTGTAGAGAACCATATGTCTGTTTTCCATACTTCTAGTGTGGCTTCTGAAGAATTAATGCATAGACTGAATGGCAAGTGTTTACACCGCCCAAAGGACAAGTATGGTGTCTTGTGAACAACCATACCTTTATGACCAGCAAGGTAAAGTGAATAATAGTTAGTTGCTCAGTGTTACCATGTTATAACTGCACAAGAAGTCAGCCTTACCTACAAGGAGCTTAATATTAATAGCAGGTTGCATTATATTCCACCTGTTGTTAATGTTTACCCAGTCTGTGGAATGTAATGAGGAAGAATTGAACTTACAATGGCTAATTATGAGCTGCCTCTTGTCTGTACATGCAGCAGAGTAAGATAGGAATTTAAGATAGCATTCTGAAAGGATGTAATAAACTGTAGAGTACAGATGCATAAGATCTCTACATTTGGGATATAGTAATTTTATTTAGAGTGAAGTAAATTATTCTACTCATGAATAATTATGTTTGGACTTTATAATACCATAATAACATGTATTTGAATTAGTTACTGACAATGGCAGATGTTTCAATATTTTAAAATGGAAACCACCAGATAATTTCAGAGTGTAGCTATGTTGGTCTGTGGTAGAAAAAGAAGAGTTGGTTCTTATATGCTACTTTTCTCTACCCGAAGGAGTCTCAAAGCAGCTTACAGTCGCCTTCCCTTTCCTTTCCCCACAACAGACACCCTGTGAGGTGGGAGAGGCTGAGAGACCCCTGATATCACTGCTTGATCAGAATAGCTTTATCAGTGCCGTGGCAAGCCTAAGGTCACCCAGCTGGCTGCATGTGTGGGAGTGCAGAATAGAACCCAGCTTGCCAGATTAGAGGTCTGCACTCCTCACTACTACACCAAGCTGGCTCTCCTTAGAAAGCTAAAATTGGTTGCAGTAGCACCCTAGAGACCAACAAGATTTTGGGGCACAAGCTTTTGAGAGTCAAAGCTTCCTTTGTCAAATACCATTTCACTCTCACCAACTTATAGCCCGCATATCTTGTTAGCCTATAAAATGCTACTGAACCTGAATCTAATTGCTACTGGTAACTCACTCCTCCTTTACTGGGATGAAATTCTCAGAGGTTGGACCCTTACCCAAGAGATATTTCTTTCTCAATTTCAGATAGGCAAGAGAAATTGTCCCAGGCCATTAAAATGGTCCCTTGTGGATTTCCTACCTATCATATCACCCAGAATTTGTTGAGATGCTGGCAGGCTTACAATAAGTGAGTTTCCTATTAAGGTAAATTAACATAGAAGATTTTGTAAACATTTAATTAGTTATATTTCAAATGCATATCCCTATAGAATGCATATCCCTTAAGAATATTTTGTTACAGAAAATGGTGGCTTTCACATGGCAACGGCAGTGGTTTTTTTTTTTGTTGCCACTTCAGCTGCAAATTCAGTGCTGTGGCAATAAGGCTTCCATATGACCAGTTTCCCTGCCCCATTCCTTCTCCAAAAAAGCTCTTTGGTGATGAACAGTGGTGATAAGGACTGCTTGCCATGGGCCTGGGGGATAGAGATGGGGTCAGGAAAAATCTAGACTCCAAATAACAGCCACTATGGATTTGCTGCAGTCTTTCCTAAAGACTGTGACAAAGCAAGTTTAGGAAATATCATTAAAAAGGCAGGGGAAAGCCAGGTGCACAAAGATATAAGAGCAAATTATTTTAAAAAGCTTCCCAACATGTACAAATTCATTCCAAGTGCCCATTGTAGAAGTGACCAAGTTCAGTTTTAATGTGAGGTGTCTTACCCAGGCAAGGGTAATTATGTGAGCTTATTGTGATGACTGAAGAAGAACCACATAGTTTTCTGTCTGTGCAAGACAACATCCAACTGAATAAGCAAACTACCGACCAGAAAAAGCAAGAGGACAAATCTAACACCATGACCTTGGGAGCCATAAAAATGCTGTGAAAATTATATTAAGCATAGCAAGGCTGAGAGATTTTTAAAAAAACAACCAATTTCACTACAACTTGAAACCAAAAATATTTTTAACTTGAGATCTTTAAAGGTGAAACATGGAGAGACTGTTACTCATCACCAGCCACATACACATCCCTCCCCCATGAAACATTCAAGTGAAGCCTGAGAGGAAAGATAACCCTTCTGCTGAGCTCTGAAGGTCAATCGACTTGGACTCTTGCAAAATAATGTGGGAGAATTGTAAAGCCAGAGGCCCTCAGCTTCTTGAGCTATAGTGAGAACAGACTGTTCTGGGGGGAAATGTCCTATTGAATTCACGTTAGAAGGCAGGGTCAGCAGATATTACCTATGTATTTTCAGCTTTATGGAGTATTGCACATTTCTGTGCTCAAAAGAAGCAGAAACTCCCTAAAAGTGAGACCAGAGAAGACAGTTCCCTAAATTACATATCTATTGAATGGGAATTTTTTTTTTACTGTCATTTGCCCTGGGCTTAAGAATTTACACAGCCACTTATTTACATACTTATTTACATACAGCCACTTATTTAACATTTGCTGAAGAAAAGATTTCTCTAAAGTGAATATTCTGCAGTATGAGCATCACAACACAAGCGTTACTAGTGCATAGAGCATGGGATGTATTTTGCCTCCTCCAGAGTCCACAAATTCAGTTCCTAATTTTATCATACTCTTATCAATGGAAGTTATTCAGTATTACAGGGGAAAGTAAATAATATGGCATTCTGAAGCTTCTGACACTGGAGGGCTAGGTACTTTTCAAACAATTAAAACTGAGCTCCTTGGCACTCTAACCATTGCTCAGGAACACTAAAGAGTGTCTCTCAGCCCCAAATTTGTTTTCAAAACATGTTTAATGTCAACAAGAGGCATTTTTATGTGCAGTACAATCACTGCCTTGATAATTCTGCTAAGGCTACAGTTCTTAGCAGTCCTAAGCTTGTGATTTTGGAAGGAAATGTTGGAGAAATCAATAGAGACATGCTTCCAAGTAAATATGTTTAGGATTGGGCTGTAAGCCTGTAATTTATGGACTTTTCTGTCTAATGTGGAGTAACCTAATGTGAGAAAAAAACAAACATATTGCAGAGTTATTAACTACTGACGCTGTTTATAATTAGCTTCTTATCTGTGTCAGGTATTTGCAGAAGCCTACAAGAGCGACAGCTGAGCTTTACTTTTAAGTATCATTAATAATCTGTCTGTTCTTTCTCTCCTGAAATAGAAACAAACATAGCCTGAGACTAAGTTCTATGAATGAGAATTGCTGGCCATACAGTATATTAAGTATGCTTAGAAAAATAAAGGTAAATTGCGCAAGTGAGTATACTGATTACTGTCACAAGTCATGATTAGTTTATTTGCTAAATTTAAGAATGTTGACTGAGTATAAGCACATAGTGTATTCCCTCAGTCATTACAGGATATAAACCAATCAACTACTGTCTTGGAGCATTTGTAGTAAAAAAGTTAAATATTTGTATGAATTACATTTTTCACATTACATTTTTCATACATATCCTTTCCAGAAGGGAGAAGAGATTGTATGAAGAATTCACATGTGTTCTTTTTGCTGATTGCAGGCTGCAATGTGAAGTTGCAGTCAATTGTAATATGAAGACTCACCTTAGTATAGCTGAATATGCATGTGTAAATCCTTCATAAATTATGGGGTACACATGTTATACAGACAGAACAATCCTATGTAGAGTTACTCTAAGACCAATATAAAATAAATAAGTTGGATCACAAAATCCAGAAGCAGGGATCACTGATCTTCCTTGTATCTCCTTCCTATCAGTCCATTCTAACCCTAGTAAAGATTATCATTGGGAGCATTGGGAGCAAAGTGTGGTCAAATATCCAACTTAGTCTGGAGGTTGCTTGAGCTGGAAATGATTGCTGGGAAGGGGTTATGAGAAAGATCTGCAGTAGTAAGCATTTTCCATTGACACATTGCAGGGTCCAACCCAAATGGCTTATACTGAAGAACCTCTGAGTCTTTATAGAAAACCTGCTATTTGTGAATCAGCTGCCACATCAAAGTGGAGATTACAGTTTTGTGTCATGTCTTACCTGATCCATTATGAGTAAGAGTAAAAATTATATCGAGAGCTTGAATAGAATATTGTCCAGATTTGGGATCACCCATTCCCCTCAATGCATAGGGAAGAACCGGCAACCCTGAACCCAGGCTTCTTCAACAGCAGAGCCCCCCGCCCATCTTACTCACTGGACTGGGGTCCAGGAACACAGGATTGTGATGGAGCTGGTGGTCACCACTCATGGACCACTGCCAACAGTGGCAGCTCCAGCACAAGAGTGAAGGCAATTGCCCGGCAAGGCACATTGCAGCTCACTTATTGCAAGGGCTATAGCCCTGGCATGGTTGGCTGCAGGTCTCGGGGCCCAAGGGTTCCCAGTGGCAAGCACAGCACAGGATAGGAAAGTGGGGGGCATTGGCGGCTGTCCCAGTCACTTCCAGCCCTAATCCCTGGGCTCTGAAGTGCACTCTGAAGGTGGGCTCCTCTTCATTGGTAAGAGACAAAAAGAGGGGCCAAGAGAAGAGGTCAACCCAGTCAATCTCAGCAGGAAGAGATGGAGTAATCCTGAGGGATGGGGTCAAGCAGCTAAGGAGGGGAAGAGAGGAGGCAGGGCATAGAGGGATGGGGAACTTGTCAGGCAGGGACAAAATAGGCTGGGCTCTTGAGGTGACACCAGAAGGGATCAAGCAGGGGTAAGGAGGATGAGAATAGTGACTGAACCCCTCCCTTCCTATTCTGAGACCTCTCAATGCTTCTGGAATTGGCAAAGGGAATGGTGGAAGGTGGCAGATTACAGGAAGGACAGGTAGGGCATTACAGTGCAGTGGAGGAAGTGGGCATTGCCTCACCTCCTAGGGTGTCCTTAGCCCTGTTTGCCTACCCTGGTTGAATGGATGAGTAGCTGACCCTTGCTGCATCCATCTGTACTGATCTCCACAGAGCAGATAAACCATAACCTGAGTGCATTTAAATTGTAGCTGGAGATGGAGGAGCTCCCAAACAGTATGTTTTCATGGACACATGGAATGCTGCTCAAAGGTAAAGGTCCAAATAACCTACCATGGAAGAACTCGAGATTTCTATGTGGCCTGGATACAGAAGTTACCCTACCCTGTGCTGCTATGGATAGATGTGCCTACATTATCTGACTCTACATAATCTGACCTGAGAGACTGCCACTCCAGCCACTGATGACAGGATCAATATGGTGAAAAATGCTTCAGCAAGACAATGGCAACAGGACCACCACTTTGTGGAGGCCCAAGAACAAGGCGTGGTTCATGTGGGTGCCAGGACGTGGAGATCCTACACCACCTCCTCATTCCTGCATAGTATTGTCTTGAGGTATTGGTCTCATGAACATCCATGGGCAGGCCACTAGGCGGCCCGGAATACCCTCCTTCAGGTACTGGCCCCTTAACCAAAGATGTGCATAACTTCTGCAAAACATGAGAAGACTGCCAGACCACTTCAAATTATCACATTCATTGCATTCCTCTTGCCCCTCTCCCAATTATGCATGCTCCATTTGATTTCATGGGACCATATGCTGCACACCCAGCATTCTTGGTTCTCATAGATTACACCACTAGATACCCAGAGGCCACCCCCTTCCAGAATATTAAAAGCAAGGGCATAACTAAAAAACATAATGCAGGACTTTGTACATGCTGGGCTACCCAGGAAAATTCTGACCAAGCGTAGGTTCACAGGTGTCTTGTTAAGGCTACAGGAGTGCCAGGTATTACAAGTCTTATAGATCCAAAAGATCTTCACATCAGTCCATTCCCCCTCCAGACCAACAGGTTAACAGAACATTTCAATCAAATAGTAAAGGCCATGCTCCATAAGTTGGCCCATACCTGCCCCAACGCAAGGGATCTCTACACAAGCCCTCTCATGTTAGCTTTGAGAAAGAATGTGCTAAGTTTGATGGGGTACACTCCCTTCAAATTGTTGTATGACCAGAAGCCACAAGGAATACTCTTCTTGGTAGGTAATTAATGGTTGAGGAAGTCTACTGACCCATGGAGAACCCCCACAAGTATGTACAGTGATTCCAAAAGCAACTTGAGCAAGTTCAAACAGCAGCCTGGCAGAATCAAGAACAAACACAAGAGGTGCAGAAGCAATGGTTCAACTGTGGAACGTGAGAATGGTCATTTCGACCAGGAACCCAGGTTCCAGTTACCAAATAGATCTGGCCCTCCAGAATCTGGACTCTGACCTCCCATTTCTGTTCCAGACTGATACATCTGAGATAGGAATAGGTGCAGTCCTATTCCAGACAGTCAACAGTCAAGAACAGCCCATCCTTTTTATTAACCGCAAACTACAGCCAGCCAAACAAAGATTTCCCACTGTGGAGAAGGAAGCCCTGGCCATCAAATGGGCTATGGGGGCTCTACAGTACTATCTGGCAAACATCCATTTCAAATTGGTGGTAGACTATGAACCATTGGTTTGGATGGTCTGAATGAAGGACCACAACCCAAAGATATTACAATCGCATTTATTTCCGCTTCCTTTGAGCTTCAAAATCCAACACTGACTGGACCAGACTCATATCAATGCAGATTACCTTCATTAATCTTTGAAGACAACCCACATGCCAAGGTGTATGTCTGGGCTCAGGATCATCCACCCATCTCATGCACAGAAAAGAGGCAGTGTGAGCTTAGCAACCCTAAATCTGGGCCCCATTGGCAGCAGAATGCCCCCCTCCATGTTACTCAACAATCTGGGGCCCAGGGCAGAGAACAGTGTGATGGAGCCGATGGTCACCACTTTTGGGCAGCTGCTGGAAGTGGTAGTTCTGGGATGTGCAGAGGTGGTAAACAGATAGACTCCATTTTAAGGATCATAGCCCTGGCATGGTTGGCTGCAGGTCCCAAGGACCAAGAGCTTCCAACTGCAGACACAGTGGAGGATAAGGAAGGGGGGGGGTCATCAAAGGCCACTTCCAGCCAAATCATGCCCTGGGATGCTGGAGGCAGACCTGTTCTTCACTGGTGAGAGATAAAAGGAGGGCTGAAGATCAGAGGTTAGCCCAGCCAACCCCAGCAAAGTGAGGTTGACTGACCTGGAAGGGTGAGGTCAAGCAGCTGGGATGGGGGAGAGACACAGAGGAAAGGGAAGATAAAAAAGTTGTCTCAAGACTATGCAAGAAGGGAACAAGCAGGGAGAAGGAGAAGGGTGGTGACTGAACCCCTCCCATTCTGAGACCTCTTGATGTTATCAGGGCCAGCGAAGGGGAAGGTGAGGTGTGACACATACATGATGGCAACTGGGTTTGTTTTGTTGGCAAAAAAAGTGCAACTTTTATTAAAGGTATACTTTAAAAAATGACCTTTTTTTTTGTCAGGAAGACAAATCTAGTTGCATCAAAGAGCAGAATTCCAAAATGCAGCTCCTTGAACGTTTGCTATGATGCTATGCTTCGCTTTATCTGAAGCCATGTGTTACATTTCCATCTTGTAATATGACACAGGTTATTGTAGTTATGATTTATTTACATTAGACACAGAAGCATCATCAGTGACCTCCTTGTAGGTTAGCTGACCTTCAACACTGTTACTTTAAAAGGACCCCCTTGCTGCAGAGTTATCATGGTCCTGTGACCTTCCTAGAGTCAAGCAGTAAAGTTATATTATTCTGTAATGTTTCATGCAATTCTCCTTCAATTGACAGTCAGCAGGTGTGATAAACTACATTAAATGATTGCATACCTTGCCAGCCTTGATTCTATCAAAACAACACTGTAATGGAAAACCACCTAGTTGGCTAGTTGGTTCAGCAGATCCCTGCAAGCCATTACAGCTCAATGCCTGATTGCTGTGCATCTGTGGCCATATGTGGCCTGTTCAGCTCCCCAGACAAGCACACGCCTAACTGGCCACCTAAGCAGATGTTCACAAATTGAATATTCCTGGATGAGTCCCAATTTAACTTAGATGTGCAAATACCAGCATAGAAACACAACGTGTGGCAAGCCATTTGTATGAAGTAACTTCCCATTTCACTCTAGCAATTTCAACCAGGCCAATTCAGTCTCTGCACTTAGAAGGAACTGGGCCTCAGTCTGTTAACTGCCAGTTCCCTTAACTGTGGTCAGGCTACTTGGGTCATCAAGACTCATTTTCAAAAGTCTTGAATTATAGGCCAACATCTCCATCCTTTATCACTTCTACTCCACCTATAGGAAATTGCTTCTAATTTACATTAATTAGATCTTCAGTAATTTTCCCAAAATGCAGAGTGTAAACAAAGGGTTTGGAAATGCATAGATAAATACTCCACTCAGTGTCTTAAGCAGAACCTGTCCGGGAATGTAAGTATTAAATGTCAGCATTACTGATTTTGAAATATTTGCATAGCTATAACCCCAATATCTTGTACATAATGAATTACCTGGTAGAGGAGGTGCTTGGTAAAGATCTCCTCATTGCTCCTGGGCTCATGCTATAGTATGAGGAACTTTCCAAATCTGAGAGTGAGAAATTAGGGCCTGTTCCTGCGGCTATTGGTGCTGGAGAAATAAAGAAAAGGAAATCAGTAAGTCATGTGAAAAAAGGAATATTCACTTTCATCTTAATAACTTTACCTTACTTGTAGGTATAAATGTATAAATGTATAAGTTAACAGGCACCGTAATTAGGAAGATTAAAAGTTATTGCGCAACTTGCAATTAAGGTATTCTTTGACTTTTTTTTCCTGATAGCAAAGTCTGTGTGCAGCATGGTTTATTGCCTTCCCAAAAATTGCAGGAATATTGCCTCTTCACAAATGTTTCCATATGCTTAACATTACTGGATATATTAGCAAGATTTTCCTCTTGTTTGCTGGCTTGGGTAAGTGATTCATTTATTTAAAATATTTATATCCCATCTTTTTAGTTAGCCCAAAGTCAGCTTGCAACCACAGCCATACAACCAGTCTTCTTTGCTGCATCTTCTCTTGATTTCTACAAATGGCTGAAATGAAATAGTTTTTAGTGAAGATACTACTAAGCACATAGCCTTCATTGTGAAGAAGGGAAATTTCTGAATTTCTGAATCATGAAACTTGAATTAATGTCATCATCATAAGAAATGACTAAAGGCAAATGACCATTTTAATGCAGAAGAAATGTACAGTTGTGATTAGGGAATCCAAGAACTCTTTATCATATACTGTTCTCTGTTGCTATTAAAATCTGTAAGAAATCTATTTAAGCTTATCCTTGTACTTTTACCTGGCACGAAATCAGGGGCAAAATGATTATGTAGTTATGCTGCATGAGAACTCCTGGGATCATTGGGACTGACTTTCTAAAGAGATTGTGTCACTTGTCATATAACAAGTCTTCACTGTCTTTCAAGCAAAGGTTGGATACACACTTTTCTTGGATGCTTTAGGATGCTTTGGGCTGATCCTGTGTTGAGCAGGGGGTTGGACTAGATGGCCTGTATGGCCCCTTCCAACTCTATGATTCTATGATTCTATAACCTGAAGCTTAATCTATACAACAGAAAAGTAGAATTTACTAAGGGATATCAGATGTCCCATCAATACAACAACTCACTGCTTGGAAAATGTTAAAATGTAATTAAATCTAATGGGGATGGAAAGAATTGTGTTCCACATGTGTAACCACTAAATTAGATTAACATTCAGCTACCATGCACATAAAAGTGTGGGGGGCCTTCTTTTGCTTCTTTGATAGATGATGGGGAAACATTGCCCTCCTACACTTCTGTTCATCATATTAATAAGGGTTTGCTGCTATACTACTATTAAGTTGCCAACCAAGATAGGGATGAGGGGTTGTGGCCAAGACCGAAAAATAGGGGTAGGATTAAACGTGGGGGGAGAGAACTGAGGTCATGAAAAGAAGAGAGCAAAAAGGAGAGTGAGGAAGAGAAATAGGAAAGGTTATTTTATTTTCTATAGGACACTGACAAGGAAGATCTGGCTAAACAAACAAACTTATGGAGACAAGTGGAAGGAAAGGAAGAGGGAAACAGATTGCTGAAAACAACAATCTTGTTAGAAGGCTGCAGTCTAACAACGACTGTGGCAACCATGAGCTGTTCTGGTTGGTCTTACCTTGCTCCAGTCCTGGCTTGCTAGATGAGTTTAGCAGGATATGCAAGTATTTTGCCTCCTTGTGGTAAACTCTGTAGAAAGCACCGGAGCAGAAAGCTGAACTACTGCTGTTTACTGCAGTCTGCCTTCCTTGCGCCCCTAGTGGCTGCATTGCAGTGCATTAGAAGTAAAATAAATTGGGATGGGTCCTGAATTTGGCAGGGGCCCAGGAATTTTGTCCCTCCCCCGCAGCCCTCCTCATCTGGCCCTGACAGAACATAGCTGTGCAAATTTCACAGGTAGCTATTAGGGCTGATTCATAAATGCAGGGTCATGACTTGCTGACTTAGTGAATCACAAATTATACTACAACATTGCTTCAGTGTAGCCAAATCACACCACAAGCATGGGCATTCATTAACTGAAAAAAGTGTGTTCATCTCCTAGCTCTATTTAGCGTTCGCATTTAACGTTCCTGGGCAAGGTGGTGGAGAGGGCTGCAGCGGACCAGCTCCTGGCATTCTTAGAGGAAACTTCAGCACTCGATCCATATCAGTCTGGCTTCCGCACTGGCCATGGGGTGGAGACGGTTTTGGTTGCCCTGCTGGATGACCTCGCCACTGGATAGAGGCGAGTCAGCCATGTTGGTCCTTTTAGACCTATCGGTGGCCTTTGACATCGTGGACCACGAACTGTTGATCCATTGCCTGGCCGGTACGGGGATACAGGGCACAGCCTTGTGCTGGATACGCTCCTTCCTCCAGAACCGGTCCCAGAGGGTTGCTGTGGGGGAAGAGCTCTCGTGGCCCTATAGACTCGCTTGTGGGGTCCCTCAGGGTGCAGTCCTCTCCCCCACATTGTTTAACATCTTTATGCGCCCTCTGGCCCAACTGGTACGGAGCTTTGGGCTGGGTTGCCATCGGTACGCTGATGACACCCAACTCTATCTCCTAATGGACAGTCACCCGAACTCCCCCCGGAACCATTTGCCAGATGTTTGGAAGCAGTGTCTGAATGGTTCGAGCAGAGTCGCCTGAAACTCAACCCCTCCAAGACGGAGGTCCTGTGGCTGGGGAGAAGAGGGCAGGAACAGGCAGAGCATTTACCCACTCTAGCAGGGGTGCAACTTACCATCGTGCCCCAAGCTAGGAATTTGGGTGTGACCATTGATGCCTCCCTGACTAAGAAGGCTCAGGTCAAGAGAGTAGTGGGCCAGGCATTTTTCTATCTTCGCCAGGCCCACAGTGATCCATGCGACAGTCACCTCTAGAATAGATTTCTGTAACTCGCTCTACGCAGGCCTACCCTTGTCCCTGACCCGGAAACTACAGCTGGTGCAAAATGCAGCTACCAGGGGCCTCACTGGAACATCTTGGAGGGCCCACATCCAACCGGTGCTGAGGCAGCTGCATTGGCTGCCAATTGCTGCCCGGATCTGGTTCAAGGTTTTGGTTTTAACCTTCAAGGCCATACACGGATTGGGACCCACATACCTGAGGGACCGCCTACCGCTCTATGCCCCTCCGCAGGGCCTTACACTCTGTGGGTGAGAACCTGTTGGTCGTCCCCGGCCCGAAGGAAGCGCGCCTAGCCTCGACCAGGGCCAGGGCTTTTTCAGTCCTGGCCCCCACCTGGTGGAATGAGCTCCCGTGTGATCTGCGGGCCCTGCGGGATTTGTCAGCTTTCCGCAGGGCCTGTAAAACGGGTCTATGGGGTCAGCGAATCAGGGACATCGCTCCCCCCCTAGGAGTTGGAGTGTATGCTACTCTCCTATCCTTTCCTCTTCACCTCTTTAATAATTGGGGGAGGGATGGGATTTTTATCCGTCATGTTAGTAAATTGATGTTTTAATGGGAATTTTAATGGGGTTAGTTGTTGTGACCCGCCTCGAGCCTGTTGGGAGAGGCGGGAAATAAATATAATAATAATAATAATAATAATAATAATAATAATAATAATAATAATAATAATAATAATAATAATAATAATAATATTTTGTCTGAAATAGCTAATAATGAAATATATTAAATACAATCTTTAAAAATTACAACCCAGTGATGATAAACAAAACATAGTCCATAAGCTACTACTATGATATGTAATTTAAAAATCAGATTGACAGGAATCTGTGTACACAACCCAACAGATGCAACACTGCTTCAAAAAGAACTATCTAAGTTAGGAATGCTACCCAAGGTATGCTGAAAACACAATGACAATGAGCTTCAACATTTCATAGGCAAAAATTATCTTTGTACATCCATTTGATATATGAAGGTGGAAACCAGACCAATTAATCTTTTGAGGACCAAATGTACTTCATGGAAGAAAATGGGGTTGGGCTAACTGCAGGGGACCAAGTGGGTCTATAAGGGAGAGGCAATACTTCCAACAATTTCCTCAAAGCACCATGAACTGAGTCCAGAAATAAACAAATATTGCAATCATAATATTGGTGTTATGTTCCAAGTGCTTCCCAGTGTTAGTCAAAAGAAGATCTGCTATATTTTCCAGAAGCTAAAGTTTAGGGCAGTTTCACAAAGACCATGTTATAATAGTCTGGTATGGAGACTACAAAAGTATGGATCAGTGTAGCTAGTTCCTATGACACTAAAATATACTCTGAACAACTATTCCAACCTTTTTTCAAATATCAAAGTATTCATAAGCTCATCATTTGATTTAAATTCAATAAAACCATCTCTCAAGGGCATCTGCCTTAGCAGATAGAGCTGTTTTTTCGTACCCTGCTTTTCACTGCCCAAAGGAATCTGAGAGTAGCTTATAATAGCCTTCCCTTCCTCTCCCTATTAACAAACATCCAGTGAGATAAATGAAGATAAATGAAGTTGAATGGCAGGCAAATGTTGTCCCCATATTCAAGCAAGGGGAAAAGGAGAATCTGGGTAACTGTAGACCCATCAGCTTGACATCTGTAGCTGGCAAAATTTTGGGACATATCATCAAACAGTCGTTCCTTGAGCAACTAGAACAGAAAGCTGTGATTTCTAAGACTCAGCATGGGTTTTGCAAGAACAAGTCATGTCAGACCAAGGTATCTCTTTTTTTGAGAAAGTGACTCCCTTTCTGGATCAGGGGAATGCAGTGGACATAGTTTATCTGGATTTCAGTAAAGCTTTTGATAAGGTTCCACATGATATTCTTGTTGACGAGTTGGTAAAATGCGGTATAGATCCTAATTCTGTCAGGTGGATTGATAATTGGTTGACTGATCATACCCAAAGAGTACTTGTTAATGGTACAGCATCCTTTTGGAGAAGAGTGACAAATGGAGTTCCCCAGGGATCTGTCCTGGGGCCTGTGTTGTTCAACATATTTATAAATGATTTGGATCAGGGATTAGAGGGGATACTTATTAAATTTGCAGACGATACTAAACTGGGAGGTGCATACATAACAGTAGACAGAATCAGAATACAGGATGATCTTGAGAGGCTCGAGAACTGGTCTAAACTGAATAAAATGAAATTCAATAGGGACAAATATAATGTTCTGCATTTAGGTAGGAAAAACCAAATACATCAATATAAGATGAGGGAGACTTGTCTTGGCAGTAGCATGTGTGAAAAGGATCTAGGAGTCTTAGTAGACCATACATTGAACATGAGTCAGCAGTGTGACTTTGTGGCTAAAAAGGTAAATGGGATTTTGGACTGTATCAAACGGAGTATCATGTCCAGATCATGGGAGGTGATGGTACCACTTTACTCTGCTCTGGTTCAGCCTCACTTGGAGTACTGAGTTCAGTTTTGGGCACCCCAGTTGAAGAGGGATGTAGATAAACTGAAGTGTGTCCAGAGGAGGGCGACAAAGATGATGAGGGGTTAGGAGACCAAGACATATGAGGAAAGGTTGGGAGAGCTTGATCTGTTTAGCCTGGAGAGGAGATGACTGAGAGGGGATCTGATAGCCATCTTCAAGTATTTAAAAGGGGATGGAGCACAGTTGTTCTCTCTCTTGCCCCGGAGGAACAGACCAGATATAATGGGATGAAATTAATTCAAAAGACATTCCGTCTAAACATCTGGAAGAAATTCCTGACAGTTAGAGCGGTTTCTCAGTGGAACAGGCTTCCTCGTGAGGTGGTGCGTTCTCCATCTTTGGAAATTTTTAAACAGAGGCTGGATAGCTATCTGACAGAGGGGCTTATTCTGTGAATATTCAAGCCGGTGGCATGTTACAGTGGATGAGCGATAGGATTGTGAGTGTCCTGCATAGTGCAGGGGTTTGGACTAGATGACCCAAGAGGTCCCTTCCAACTCAATGATTCTATGAGAGAGCTCTGAGAGAACTGTGTTTGGCCAAAGATCACTCAGCTAGCTGCATGTTAAAGAGTGGGGAATCAAATGTAGTTCTCCAGATTAGAGGCTGCTGCTCTTAACCACTATACCATGCTTGCTTTCTCTCATTCACATAGCTTCCAAACATTGGTTCATTATGATCTGCATCACTGAATGGGCCACAACTCCACACAAAGGACTTCCATGGCACAAAATACTAATTCAAACACATTATTATTCAGTAGATATGTGTAACTTGTTTGTCATAAATCATCTGTTTGGTAAGCAACCAATGACAACATTATCTACTTTCAAATGTGAGTCATCTATTAGAGAGTGCCTGTGGTATCCTTGGTACAAAAGATATAACTCTCTGCCCCTTATGCCCATGCATTTTTGTGACCTTTGTATATTAATTTTAAATTATTAAAATTCATTGTAGAATGTGGCTATTCTGTCACAGAGGTTTCTAGTTTGCTACTTTCTAGTCAACCCTGGCACAAACATGGCAATCCTTGTTTGTTTTATATAGTATCATTGATCTAAAGAAATCTTAATTGGGGAATGGGTCACTGATGACCACTTCTGAGGAACTAAAAGCATCATAGGGCTTATGGGTTCCCAGTGAAATTATTCCCAGCATAACCTGGCAACCAGGTCTTTCTGGATGCCTCTTCCTATCCAAGTTGCCTTGGGTGAGTGTTTTGCATGGGCATACACTTCTTTTCATATTACAGCTGAAGTAGAAGCCTAAGTCCTCAATAGATGGAATATTATTTAGAGTAAGTTGTTCACAGACTACAGATGAAGCACATGAATAATAGCACAGATGAAGCATAGGAATCATAAATAGTGCAAAGAAAAAACCTTCATACAATTTCTTTATGTTGGAAACAATGGACTTGTACAACCAGTGGTTTAATAAAAACAGGTTAAGTGATATACATTGATAGCCATGCATTTTTAAAGGGACAGGATGGAAAGAACACAATGCTATTAAAATGGGAGCCAGTCAGTAATGATCTTTAAATAGAATTAGCTTGGGAACCATTTACAAAAAGACTACACTCATTTGCTATCTTCTTTTAACTACAATATTCTTCTTGTGCAATGGGTGACTAAAATTTGAAGAAAAAAAGGATTGTCAGATTAACTCATTTTATCAGTTGTGCTGTCTGCTAGAATGTCCTGACATCAGAGACAAGAGGCTGTAAAACTGATGAATTTGCATGGAAAAAGAAAGCAGTGTAACTATAATTTGTATAAAAGGTAGCATGGGCATGGTCTGCTATAATTCAGACACCCTGCAGATAGCAAACTACTGCCGCGCGAACAGTTATGGGTTAGAAAAATGACCACGCTGCAGTCAGTCTGACTTGAACGGAAATCAATCATAAAGGTAGTGCAGCATCCACTTCACAGTTTTAGCAACTTCTTGGCCAAACATCTCTTTGTTTAAAAGCCTTCACTTGATAAATTCTCTTTCACAGAAGACCTATGGAAAGCATAGCTGAAAGGTTAATAATGTGTTTTTCAGGCAGGAGTATAACAATGTCATTTCCCACTTACTATAATATTTATTAAACAACTTCATTTCAGAGAGTGGAAATGAGGAAAAATACCTTAATTAATTAGCCAGACTCTAGTTGTCTGTCCTTATTTCAGGGGTCTAAATTCTATAAAGTGTAATTCTACCTTGCTAAACTTGGCTATATCTACAGATAGTGAACTAACATTAAGACAGCAACGTTAACAAACTATTAAAATGTATTTATTTATTTTTAAAAGGTTATGTGCTTTCCTTGCACTGAACAAATAAAATGGCCCAGCCTGTGAATTAAAAATGTCTTTTAGTAGTTACAATAAGTAAACCCATCTCATGTTATAGATTAGCCAAGGTCACCAGTAGTGTGTGTGTGTGTGTGTGTGTGTGTGTGTGTGTGTGTGCGTGTACGAGAGAGAGAGAGAAAAAAACGTTTGAATGAAACTGCTTCTCTGTGTTGGTATTTTTAACCATCAAGAAAAGCCTTCTGCATCTTCATTTTAATGAAATTCATCTGTCCAGTCACCATTTTATTAACAATATAATCCAGCATTTCTCAAATCGAGCCCCACGGACCCCTGAAAGTCTGTGAGGGATGAGCCCTTCTCATTCCTATCTAAGTAACATGAAAAAGCAGCCTCTCAGTTTTGTAAGAATAAGTGTAGGGATTTCCCACCTTAGGGAAATGGGGTTGAATCAAGTAATCACTAATTTCCATGGTGAGAGTTCATAGAGGTCAAAATGTATTCAGACCACATCTAGAATTTGGTTAACATTTCTCCTTTGGTTTGAAACCATTTTTTTCTCATTTGCTGTTACTAGCCATAGTTATGCACATTTCAGGATTAAAATCACACACTGGTAGGGGATCCAGGCAAGGCCCTCAGATATCCTAACCTTGTGAAACTTCATGAATGGAGAGAGCATAGGTTAAAGCCTACAATGTTTTCATCCCACAGCTGGAAGTGTTACATGCTAAACAAAAACCTATTCTAAATGACGCATCAGGGAACTGTAAAGATTACCGTAAGTTTTTTCCCATAGGGAACACCAAGGATGGAACCTGGCATTTTGTACATGAAAAAAAGTGTGTGCACAACCCTGAAACAATATGTTATTTGAAGACAGGGAAGAAGGACTCTTAAGGATCTGACAGCAACCCTGTTACTCCCCAAAGTGTATTGTCCAACTGGACTTCAGAATTCATAGTCTCTCTGTGGCACCTCCGCTCCCAATGAATTCTTATAATATACTAGAGTAGTATAAAAAGATGGACAGGGATCTAAGGGGTAAGTAGTCACTCTCACTGACCCCTCAGTGGCCATGGAGCTTCCAATTCACAAACTTTATTAATTGTGGTAGGTTGGTCATGGCGGAGTGACCGAACTTTGTCCACAAACTAGCTCGATAAAGCTGCACAGCTCAAATTCAATTTCCTTATAGTTTGATGCCCTTCTTCGAGGGCAGTAAGAGACCTAATTACTCTATATAATTGTGTCAGGTGAAAGCTTGTGGACACGATTTCCATGGCGTAGAAGTCTCATTTCGCCGCTTTCATGACATTCTCATATGCCTTCATAAGCGTGTGATGCGATGTCTTAGTCACTTCTTCACGAATCTTCCTCCACACTCGCTCTAGTCATCTCACTTCCTTCTTCCTCTCCTGATTTATCAGGTATCCATATATGCCATGTCAACTCACACCCCCTCCCAAAATGGCCAATGATGGACCTGAAAGGGGTGGGAAGGGAGAGGGGCCCCAGGTGGGCATGCACATAGCAACGCTTCTCAACCATATTCTACAAGATTGTGCCACTTTGGGGATTTCTCAAAGCCTGAAGAATGTTTCAGAGGGTTCTCAACTGAAAAAAGTTGAGAAGAGCTGGATTAGGGTGAGGATATATAACAGGTATATGATTTTACATTTTAGGGCTACCTCGTAAATGGATCTTCTGCATAATTTTATTGATAAACAACAGCATCCAGAGGCCTGTTGCTTGGATTGGGGCCGCAATGCAAAACAAAAAGAAATGTACTCCTTTCAATCCTGCCAATTTTTCCAAATAATTCCCAATTTTTTTCAAATGACTCTCAGACCCGTCCCCCTAAGGGAAATATAAAGATGGCTTATGTTATTGCCTGAATACATTTTCATTGGTCAATTAAGTAGCTTTGCAAGGCCATCAGGGGCTGAAATATAAATGAAAATATTATATCCCTTTCCTCCCATGGTTCAATGTTGAACCTCCTGCCACCACTGTTATCACCCAAGTCTATGACATAGTTTGACCTTCAGACACCTATTAAACAGGCAGAGCATTAACTAATTATACCAGGCTAATTATACCATGTAATTTGTTAGCTAGCACTGCTGCTTGCAAATCTGAGAATTGATCCCACTCCAAAGCTGGAGGATTCTAGAACTTTTTGCAAAGTTCTAGAGTTTAGGAGGCATGATAAAATACACCCTATAAGGCCACAGAGGAGTGAGGGGGAGAAAGTCGAGAGAATGAAGATGAAAGGATGAGGACTTTATGTTTGATACTGTGCAGAGAATGCTTTAGCATAGTTCTCAACACAGGGGAAATTAATCCTGCAAATATATATATATATATATCCATGCAGCAAAGCACAAGGAAATCCATCTGCTCTACAATGAAAAGATCCTAAAGGAAAAAGTTACTATTACTCAAACTGATACTGAAGCATAAGAATTTTAAGAAGCCTAAGAATCACCAACATATATATTGCATATGAGAAAGAATTCTAGGCTAAATGTATATTAAGGAAGGTGGCTTTGTTGGATAAAGATCAGACTTTCCCTTCAACCCCCCCCCCCTTGATTGATGTACATGAAGCTTTATCTAACTGAGCTAATGCTGCTTTGGGATCCAGTTTCAGCTGACTTGGTGGTCTGGCCACAAACCTCTACATATACATGATATACTTTTCAGTCACTGGGAGCAGAGAACGAATGTGCCTGAAACAGATTCAGGTGTGTTGCTCTGAAGTAGCAGAACAAAGTTTGAGTCCAGTGGCACCTTTAAGACCAAGGACGTTTTATTGAAGATCTAAGTTTTCACGTGCATGTGTGCTTCTGCTGATACAATGAAATGGGAATTCCTAGGCCATACATATAGGTAGAGGGTGAGCAGCAAGTTATAATGAAGATATTAACAGATTCACGAACCGTATAAGAATAACAAGCTAAGTTTATAAGGTTATCCTTTGTTTGGGTTTAATTCTGGGGGAAACAGTAAGGAAAATGAATATGTAAAAATGCAGATCTATCCTTAACTGTGTAATGCTGAGAGTAATTAACAAAGACCCTGTCATTACATAATTAAATCCAAACAAATGATAACTTTATAAATTTAGCTTGTTCTTCCTGCGTGGGTTTTAAATCTGTTAAACATCACTGTCACTAAAAATTATAAAGTTGGTGAGCACACCACAGTTCTCCACAACCCAGGCCTCCTAGCTTCAAGTTAATATAGGCTGTTAGCAGCCTCTCAGTCATTACTCTGTGATGACTCTGCTTTCTGCAGTCAGCAACTGTCTTACTAACATACTGTGCTGCCTTTTAGACTGGAACTCTCTTCCAGCATATAGCTGGCATTCTTTAATTGACTCAGGTAAGCCAGGTGGGCTAACAAGGCAGGGAGCTGCAGTTGGAGGCTGGACAGAGGAATGAGTAGCTCCTGCAACAACTTTGGAATCTAAGCCCTGGCTTGTCTGCAGCTCCACTCTCTTCTGCTGGGCAGAGCTCTCTGCCTGTTGAACATCTGGCTGGGCTAAGCTCTCATCTAGCTGAGGCTCAGGTGAAGCTGGGAGTTCCTGGCAAGGATTTTCTTCTAAGGAGTCCTCCATAACAGGACCTGGGCTCACAACACTTCCCCATGGCCCTGCAGTTGGCCACTAGAGTGCTCTTTGCTTTCCCCCACCCTCCCTTTCCTCAAAGGGGTTGGAGGGATCCAGCAGCCTTACCCACCTAGCTTGGCCCTTGGGAGATGTGGGGGAAGGGGCCAGCCCCCTCCCACAGCCTTACCTGTACAGCATGTCCTTTGGGAGGTGTTGGGAGCAGGAAGGAGGCAGCCCACCACCCCTGGCCCTGGCCCTGGCCCTGGCCCTGGCCCTATCTGAGATCTGTATTATCTCCCTCAGGCCAAGGACCTTGAGCAGATTTAGACTGCACGATTTCAATACTGTTTGACGGTATAAGGGGAGGAGGCAGTCCCAATGATGTAGGTGTCTCAGAATGTTTGGGCCTTCAATGTCAAAACTTTGAATGTGATCCAGTCTCCAATCTGAAGACAGCAAAGCTGAGAGAGCACTGGTGTAAAATGTGCTTTCCATGGGGTTCTTGTTTGGAGCTGAGCTGTCGGGAACATTCTGGACCAGTTGGAATTTCTGGAGCAGCCTCAAGGGTAGCCATGCATAGAATAGTTACAGAAGTCTGATCTGGAGGTAACTGTTGGATATATAACCAACTCTCTACTACTAAGAGCATTACATATGGAGGTAAATCCATGGATGTGTTTGGGTGAAAATAATAATCTTTTTTGTTTATACTTGCAAAGTGACAATATAAGAGTGAGATGGGAGTCAAACCAAGGAACCAGTATGCCTTTCAGCAGTAACTATCTCTCAACTGAATATTATTATTATAAACATCATTATTTTAAAAGACTATGGCTGAAATATACGGTTAGGTCTTTTACCTCCTGTAAATGGTTTTGCTAATTTGCGTAAGAAAGCTTTACAGAATACCACAGATATGAAATGTGTGATGTTCATTTTTAACATTACTAGTATAGCACGCTATTGACCATCTAATTATACCGAATTCCATTTATTAACGTAGCTTACCACAATGTTTATGGGGACTTTTTGTGTTGCTTTAATAGGATATTGATTGAGAACAAGGTTTGAGTGGGCTGCCATTGAACTGTATATAATGGCATAAAAGGCAAGGTCACTGCAATGTTTCATTCTAAGCCTACAGCCCATTTTGTATTATAATTTCTCCCTTCAGTCTCTTCATATCCAGACTTGAATTGTAGCCTTTAGACAGCCATGCTTTGCTGCTGAATATGATGTTGGTCTCTTCAGTGTTTATTTTCATGCTGCTGATTTTAAATGACCTATCCTACAATATTGATCAGAACAGTAGAAACCTCACATATGGAGAAACAGCATAGCTATGTTACTGTAGAATGTAAAAGAAAACAGATCCCCCTAGTTTTCTCTTGGTTGGAGGAGGGGATTCACAAATGTTCCCCTCCCATGGGAAACCTCTAGTCCTTCTCTAAGCTGTTCTTGAGGGCACCCATCCCCCAGGAACAGTAGTTGGGGGAAGGGCTGCTGCTTAACAAAATTTCCTTCTCCTTATGCCTACATAAATCTAGGTGGGATCCAAATCTTGGTGTGATCCAAACAATACTCTGAAAATATACTAGCTGGTCAAGTAGTGTCTTTCACTCTTCTTACTGCATGAAATCCATACAAATGGCCAGTCAGGAATTGGATGCTAAAATCCAAGTGAGGTCAATGGGAGTGGTACTGTTTTACATGCATAATTGCTACCAAAAGCTTGAATATAGTGTTGTGAATGTTCCATCAATGGTAAATTGAGTTTAAAAAGTGAGAGTGTGAGGCCTGCAGGTTTCAAGCATTCTCAGAAATGACATCTTTTGCTCTGAAAATCTGCAGCTTAATTCCTGAATGTTGATGGTTAGTGGCAATTGCATACTTCAGTCATATCCATAGATACTGTCATTAGTATTTTACATATTCTAGGCCAGTGACCAATTTCTAGTAGCCATTTTGACCTGCCAGTTTAAATAGCTGCTCACATTTGGGGTCCTAAAACCACATGCATGTGAGTGTGCTCTGGCAAAAAGCACCTCAAGGCTGAGATCATATTTATACTATCCTGGAAGTGACTGAATGAAGTCCCACTGAAATGAGATTATGCTGCATATCTAATCAGAGCAGTAACAGTGAATTCATGTTCAACCAATTTTTAAAATTAAGTCTGTGTCCATTTTTAGTTAACTTTAGTGATAAGTTTGACCAAGTTACGTCTTCCTTTAAACCAAAGTTTTTGGGAATGTCAACAAAGCTAATTCAGCAGATATGACACAAGCCACAGAATGTGACAATCTCCATGTTTATCATTAGATGTTCAAATGGCAGACTGCAGTCTAGCAGGGTCAGCACAGTTTGAAACTGCCATGGCACAACAAAACACCCATGCTGTTAGAATTTCCCTCCCCCTTCTAGCCCAACAACTTTTGCATTAATGCTACAACCCTAAATTGCATATCAAATGTTTTCACGCCAGAAGATCCAGTGTTTAAGTTCATTGTGAAGAATACTAGTAAATACAAGTGATAACTGCTTTTGTTTTTTAATAACAATGACTCATGCTTTACAGTAAGAGAATTATTGCAGCTTTCAAACACTAGAGTGCCACCTTATGCCAATCTGAAGCTTCTTATGTCTGTTCCAGCTTCTTATTGTCAGGGATAATCATACAGTACTCCTGTTTGTGTATTTTAAGTGACATTTAAGCTTCTAGCAGAGATGCAGAGAATCCAGTAACAGGACATATCATAGTAAAGTCCAACCTTTCCTGGATTTTTCAAATGTTATAAAATCATTTAACCTGTGTAGAATTTCAGTAGACATATTCAGAAAACAAAATACTGATTTCATATCTGCAGCAAGTTAAACAGACATAGTAATTCAAAGTGAGTATATAGAGACAATGAGGAAGATCTTTGCAATATTTCCCTCGATTTGGAAGTCTAATAATACAATAATAAACCATTACAGCTTTCTAAGTGCATTGAAATCAGTAAAGGTATAACTCTGTTTAGAATTGCACTGTGAACATATGAATATAGTCTTAAAGATGCTACTATACTCAAAACTTCATTAAATGGATTTCTTATGTATACAAGGATCCCCAAACAGCTCTATGATCCATATTTTTTAAAAAGAATGAACATGAAGATAGGTACCATACATTGAAATAAAGTCATTAAAAGTCTCTGTCTCTCCCTATATATATTTATATAGGAATGATGGCTTTACATGGTACAACATGACATGGTCCTAAAAATGGCAGCGTTATAATTTCACTTAAATTTGCCACTAAGTCCTTAACAGAAATATGGCTGTGAGACAATGGTGTCCATATCTCATTGGTCTGCCTGGATTATGTCATAATAAAACATCAAGGCATCTCTGATCAGCAAAATAGGGTGGTGACAGGTACTTCTAATTAGCTATTAATGAATATCGACAAGGTGGTGGTGAGCAACCTACAGCATGTCATTTATTTGGAGGCTCTTAGCATTGTTTAAAGGTCAAAAGAAATGGCTTCAGAAAAACAGAATTCCATACAGCTCAGGCTATGGAGTATATAAAATCATGACAGCCATAAAAGGTAGAACATGTTTTCTGTGACTGTATTTACTGCGGGCTTATACACGCACAGAATCAGAATGGGCTCCAGATTTTAGGGACCCTTGGGCAGAGAGTTCTCAGGGCTCCCCTTCCTGCATCATCAGGCATTTATTTGTTTGGTTGGTTGTTTTCAATTTTTATGCCATTCTTCCCCAGGCACTCAGGGCAGCTTGCAACATATCAAATACAGTTTAAATTATTAATTATTAAAATCAATTTATACTAAAATTCAGGAATTCACCACCATGTCTTGGGGGGGATATAAACCATATGGCATCTGGAGGTTATATCTATATATGTATGTAGGGAAGACAGTTGCTGGGTCACTTATCTGGGGCTGGGGATCTTGAGATGGTTTTGTGTGCTCAAACATAAACTCCTCTGAAGGGTTCCACATGTATGAAGGTCCCAGACCATTTGGGGCCTTAAAGATAAGTACCAGCATCTTGAACCTAATTTGGTCCTCTATCTGGAGTCAGTGCATCTTGGAAGCACTGGTTGAATGTGCTCTCTTCCACTTGGTTCCAGTAAGGAGCCAGGCCACGGCATTTTGGAGCAGATACAGGGTTAGTATAAGTGACTGTTGCTTGGATCACATTGGCCAGGTTGGATGCCAACAGGTAAGGCATTAGCTGCTACACCTGGCAATGATGGTAGAAAACCTGGCAGGCAGCATTTGTGACCTGGATCTCCATCAATAGCAAAGAATCCAGGATTGCCCCCAAGCTCCTGATGGTAACCCAAAAGGTTAACTGGGCCCCAATATGAGTCAGGAATTGTAGCCCCTCACCTGGGACATACTGACCTAGCCAGAGGATCTCTGTCTTAGTTGAATGTATGTTGAATGTATGTCTCCTTCGCTTTCACCCACCTAATTGTCTTTCACTTGCTTTTCTGTCCTTCCCTTGACTGCTCAAAAGTACTCCCACTTGCAGCTAGCAAACCTTTCCTCAGTGCTACTAGGCAGTGTATACAGCATGAGTGCTGACAGCAGTGGGTCCTCCCAGAAATCTTGGGTCCAGCAGCTGCCACACTCAAAGTATCCTGATGCTGTCCCTATATACAGCAGCTGTGGGCAATGACAGAAATGAACCAAACAGACTAAGTGGAGAGCCCATATGAGGGGAAAGTTTAATACTTTTTTGGTTACCTGTTAGCCTACTTAAAATTTCATTTTACTCAACAAGGAGTAAAAGATACAGTTCCTTCTTTTTTCTTGACTGACAGGAAAGAAAAAAAACTGGGAAATGAGACATTTAGTGGATAAATTGTAGGTAAGGAAAGTTTATTATATTTTTGCATCATTTATATACAGAAACAACATGTAGTGTTATGAGGTTAATAACCCCTTCCTGGCTTGTCACTTCTCTGCTCACTCTAAAAGCCTCAAGCAGCAGCTTTGTGTTATAAAAGACAGGGGAAATTACCATGGAACTCATGGTAAGATTCTTCCTGAAGATCTAATCTTGCATTTGTGAATAAGATGATACTGTAAAGTTTTATCAGATTTGATGATGTAACAACAATCATTCTTGTACAATATGAATATGTATGCCAATGTAGATGTACATATAGGCCACAGTCGGACCACCCCAGATATAGACTGTATGGGGGCTGTAATGGGAAGGGCTGTGGCTCAGTAACAGAGCATCTGGTTGGCATGGAAGGGGTCATAGGTTAAATCCTTGGCCTCTTCAGTTAAAGGATCTACCTGAATATGATATGAAAAACCCTGGGGAGCACCAGCCAGTTTAGGTAGATAACGCTGACTTTAATGGAACAAGGGTCTGATTCAGTTTAAGGAAGTTTAATATGTTCATGTTTTTAAGTCTGATGAAAATCTATAGTCTAATTCAGAAAACACACAAACTTCCTCTGAAACATTTACCAGACATGAAATCATTTGGAAGCTTAATCCAAAATCTACTTTAGCTCGAGCTGGTAAATGGTAGCCAGAGCTAAATCATAAATGGGAAAGAAAATGGCTACACTTTTAGAGGACAAGGCCTATCATACAATCCCTTATAATAAGGTAGCTCTATTTAAGTAATTTCAAAAAGTATGTATTGTTCCGTGAATTGAGAGATTGTATGTATAGGTTTGGATCATGGGGTAGAGAGAGCACATACTGAATGTCTGCACTGGACCCAGGGAAATTCTGTAATGACTTGAGGGCTACACTGGACCATCATAGCTAAAGCAGCACTTTAGGTTTAGCAAATGGATCAAGGCTGGCTATATATATCTTATTCTAGAGCACTTACCAATTTATGAACATTTTACATAAAGAAAACCATGAGCAAGGTTGCCAACTGTCTTTTCAATCCCCAGGATTCAATATGGTCAGTTGGTGATACCATCCTTCTCTGCTTCAATTGCAAGTATCTTTTTGTGTTGAATTCAATGTCTTTCACTATAGGACTTTGCTTGTGTGATAATGAAGATGCCTATTCCAGAATCCACTGCAAAAATAGCTTGTGCCACCACAAACTGAGGTTTCCAGAATCAGGGGCTAGGTCTGGCACTAACAATCCTGCAAAAACAGGACCTTATTACTTTAATTATAATACACAATTTATTTTTTCTACCTAATTAAAATTGCAATACTATTTAGTTATTTATGATATATGGAAACTGATTTAAAAAGTGATTTCCAAATGTAGTACAAAGGTTCAATGTGTGTAGAGAAATCGAATAAAAATACATTAAAAAAATGTTTTAATAATAAAGAACAATACTTACTTTGTGAGACCCTTACTAGCTCTGTCACACTGAAAACACCTGATGTGACAAAACTGTCTTGGAAGCCCAAATGTCCTACAAAAGGGAAAAAATGAGATAAATAATTAATTGTAATACCAAATAGCAGTATTCTCAAATAGTTTGGTAAGTTTCCCTTCTCTGAAAGGCTCTGCAGCCTTTTTCGGCTTTCTTTTCTCTCCCATTAGCCCACCTTTTACCAACCCCATCTTAACTTATATTTATTATATTTATTTAGTTCATTTATACCCTGCCTTTCTACAATGGGGACCAAAAGTAGCTCTTCTTCTCCATTTTATTCTCATAACAATCACAAAAGTAAGCTATGCTAAGAATAATTAATTGGCCCATGGTTACTCAGTGAAGAGCCTCTTGTGGTGCAGAGTGGTAAGGCAGCCGTCTGAAAGCTTTGCCCATGAGGCTGGGAGTTCAATCCCAGCAGCCGGCTCAAGGTTGACTCAGCCTTCCATCCTTCTGAGGTCGGTAAAATGAGTACCCAGCTTGCTGGGGGGTAAACGGTAATGACTGGGGAAGGCACTGGCAAACCACCCCGTATTGAGTCTGCCATGAAAACGCTAGAGGGCGTCACCCCAAGGGTCAGACATGACTCGGTGCTTGCACAGGGGATACCTTTGCCTTTTACTCAGTGAGCTTCTACTGAGTGGGGATTTGAACCTGTGTTGCCCAGATCCTAATCTGCAATTTTGATGACAAAACCACACTGGATTTCTTGCAGTGGCTGCAGTTGAACAGCAGAAGCAACTGGGCCTGGGTATATCACAATACCGGTATAATTACCTAACAACCCACATGATGGCTACTAACAGGACACCTGTTTCTTAAAGCCACAGAAGTGGCTTCTATTTTAAGAGGGATTAACTTTATATACATAATATCATTTTTTTTCTGATTTTTCTGCTTTAATATTGAGATATATTGCTCACTAATGGCTGTTTAAATATGTAGACATATGGTTAAGAGTTTTAAAAAGTTAACAGTAACTGGGAGTTTTGTATATATATTAAGGCAAATCAGCTAGAAATTGGAAACAAAATAAGCCAGTTTAATAGAGTTACCTCAGATGACCCTAACAACGTAACAATTGAAATTAAAATACTGTACCCAGGAATCAGATGGGACAGCTAAGTTCTATAATCGTTTTAAACATTATTCTCTAAAGAAACATCTGATCAGGATTATCCATCCATTCAAACAAAACAAGATTTAAAGATGTACTCTTCATTTTCTGAGTTTATATTAGAGGAATCTTAAAATAGTAGCTGTTAAAAATCTTGAAAAATGAATGGTTCTCAAAAAGTAAAAACAAATTTGCATAAGAAAACTTTAATTTTAATCCTCCTCCAAAATATAGTTATATGATTGCCTGCCTGTTTCTTTTTTGTCAAGGATATTTTGTATCAAAATGTTATTACACTTCCCATTTCCCTTTTTCTAATTTAATATTCTGGGTGTAATCAATTACAAAAGAAGAAGCACTCAAACTGTAAATAATGTACAGGCAATTCTGCTGTACCAGATACCAACACTGTATACTGTACATATCAGGAGTTCAATTAGAAGGTTGCAGCTGATAGGCCAGCATGACCTATTGCTTTTGAAATCAGGGTCAAAGAAATCTGAGGATAAAGGGATTATTAAAAGAACTGTAAAGATGTTCCTGTCCGTAGGATAAGTGGCATACCTTTTAAGGTTGTTCTAATTAAGGCCACCAGATCTAACACACATACACACACAGTAATGAATTTAAGCGCTCCATATGCCCAGATGTAGTACATAATCTGACTATTGGATAGATTAATTTCACTGTATTTACTCACAGTATTACAAAATATTACTATTGCTACTGACCTACTACTGAGCTACCATTGCCACTCTTATTATGTTGTATATATTTTACAGTGCATACTTTTAACACATGCATGGAGATACATGCATACAAACACAAAACCATACACAATTCTGGGCTGCAGGTATTAAACGATTTACTGATATACCAAACAACTGCACATATATCACTGTGAAAAGTTGGAAGCAATGTATACACCTTCTTAATTCAGGTGACATTCTGAAATAAATTTTCCAATAAATAATGCCAAGCCGGACATACATTTTTGGCAATTCTGCCTAGAATCGTGAATCTGGCAACATTCTTTTCACTTCCACTTTTCATGGATGCAAATCCAACAAGCAAGAAGAGGGTACAGTCTCTACCCAGGGATGCAAAGGTCAGAATGCAGAGTTCCTAAATAAATTTCCAGCACAGTACTAATCCATGGAAATCAATATTGCTCCTACTGTCGGGAATGATATCTTCACTTTATAATTACTCCTCACTGTAAAACATTTGTGTGTTCCCAGTTTCTGGAAAAAAATGTTTTTCCCAATCGTTACCAAGGGTTAGCCCTGCACATGTTTAAAGCAATGTGCATAACTAGAGAACATGTAGAATAACCATGGAAAGTGTGCAAAATACCAGTAGTTATGAATATTCTGCACATTCTGCTGCATACCATAAAATACATGACATTCAATAATATGAAAGTGGGCCTTTCCTGAGATGCTCTGAAAAGTAAGTAAATTTCAGATATTTTTAACAATAGTACAGCCTCTATTTTCCACAATCATTACTGGACATATTTTCCAATTACGTACCTTTTTATAATAGCTACATGCG
The DNA here is from genome assembly GCF_049243985.1 of Paroedura picta. Classification (NCBI taxonomy): domain Eukaryota; kingdom Metazoa; phylum Chordata; class Lepidosauria; order Squamata; family Gekkonidae; genus Paroedura; species Paroedura picta. The sequence goes on from NC_135372.1 coordinate 76,352,356, forward strand.
TATTATATTGGGATTCTTTTAATGTTAATTGCACAGTCTGCTAATATGGCTTTTCTGTATCACAAGGTAATAACAGCATGGCAATCTGTTTCAAGACACTAGACATGTGAAATATCCCACAATATAGTGACATCTTAAAATCTTAAAATAGTAATGATCAAATAGGACCCCAGGGTCCAGGAGGCTGACAAGAGTGTTGTGGCCAGCACACAGCTTGCCTAGATGGCCTTCCACTTCTTCCCCTGGCAGCCAGGAGGGTGGTGAGAGTAGTGGTGCTAGCATAGAACATGGCTGCTTGGCCTTCTCCAGTGGAGATCAGATTAGGGAGAGCAGTGCCACCCTTCCCTGCCATCCCTCAGTGATCTGGAGGTTAGAGAGATTGGGGTGGCTGGCAAAGAGCATGGCAAAAGGGTCTTCCCCCAGCCTCCCAACAGAAAGGAGGGCAGGGAACACAGTGAGGGCAAGTCAAACAGTATGTGGATGGACATCCAGAGCCCTGTGGCTTAACTCCTTCTGGCTCTTCATCCTCATGGGAAGTGCCAGGAGGAGGAGGAGGATGTGGATGGAGAAGAACCTCTTATTTGCCCTCAGTGGGGGAGAGCTCTCATCTTATTGAGGAAATGTTCCTCTGGTAAGTGCACAAGTTGTAGGAAGGACAAAGACAACTTATATAATAATTTTCCCCTCCTCCATTTCATCCTCAGAACAACACTGTGAAGTTTGTCTGGGAGAAAATGATTGGCCCAAGATTATCCACTGGACTTCTGTGGCAGACTGGAGATTTGAATATGGGTCTTCCAGATTACATTCCAGTTCCCCCAAAAAAGGAGACATTAAAGACTGTAGCAACTACTGGACTACTGTGTTAGCTTCTCACAAAAGGAAAGAAGAAAGCAGCAGAAAAACAGATTGATTGACTCAGTCAAGGGACTTACAACTTTCAGTTTGCAAGATTTGAGCAAAACTGTCCATAACAGCACATTAGAAGCAACTTGGCAGCACATAACATGAACACAGTTCTAGATACTAGACCACCACTACACAACCCCAGCTCTAAAATATACCAGTTATATTGCATTGATATGATTGCAAAACCTACAGATAAGTTTTGTTTCTTAGGTGAATCTTAAAGATGTGCCCATCTCTACAAGTAGAAATGAATAAGAGAATAAATAGACAACCTGTAACCATTAGCATTACAATAAAGACGGTAAGGGGTCCTAGGAGCAATTGGGCCTCAACAGCCAATCAGGTCATCTGTACGACTCCTGGCTCTGTCCACCCAGTGGCCATCCAATCAGCATGCATGTCCTGCCCCGACGGTACCCTCACAGTTCTTTCACTTCTCAGTTCTTTCAGTTTGTTGGAGTCTGTCGCCTGGTGGGTTAGCTACCCCTGGCAGTTAGATCCCCTTCTCCCTTCAGGCCTTATGTGAAGGAAATCTCTTAACAGCCCCTGACTGAGGCGAGGGAGGCATTTCCTTTTGAGAGCAACACAGAGGAGTCTATGGGCAGACTTGTGCTTTCCTTTTGACCGGGGGGGGGGCAGTGCGAGGCGGGAAGCTTTCCCTTCCTGCCTAACAGTTGGCTGACAGGGTGGCCACAGAAAAGCCCCTTCTTACTTAAAATACTGCTGTGGCCAATGTCACTGCTGGAGGGAAGATGCAGCAAAGTCATATGTATTTCTTCTCCGTGACTCTCTGTAGATTTGAGGCCTACCACACAGAGTTGTTATGCAGATGAAACTGGATGCTGTTGCAGAGTTTCTCTTGCCTCCTGTTTCATCTGCACAACAACCCTGTACAGTAAGCATCAAGTGTTTCAACCTCACAACAACCTGCGTCGGAGGCCTTAAATGTTTCTTCTGCACAACAATCCTGTCCAACTTCCAAAGCTGTTTCTGCCTGTAATTCCAGGAACTCTCCAGGCTCGACCTGAATGTTGGCTACCCCTGGGTTGGAAATATTCCTGGAGGTTTGGAGATGGGACTTCAAAATGGTACAATGCCTCCAAGACCCCCCTCCAAAGCAGTCATTTTCACCAGGGAAGCTGATATTTATAATCTGGAAATGAGCAGCAATACTAGAGATGATGGTAGAGGCTTGCAGACTGAGGTTGGGGTGGAGTGGTGAGGGTGTGTCCCTCCTGGGCTATGGGTTTTGGACAGCCCTTAACAGCAACTGTTTGTATTTTGGGACACAGAGAGACAGGCAGACAGACAGACAGACAGACAGACAGACAAACCAGCATGGGTCCTGCGAGTCTGAAAAGTGCAGGAAGATCTGAATAAAGAACAGCCTGAAACTGTAAATGGTAAACAAATAAATGGCTGACGAGACAAAGGAACTGAAGTGACTTCTCAAGCTTGACATGGTAAATAAAAATCAGTATTTGCCATAAAGGTCCTACAAAATCAAAGGCCCAGAATTTCAAGTGGAGTTACTTTTACAGGAGTAAAGTTAGCTTTACAGGATGACTTTGGGGGGAACTAGGTGATCCACTTTCATGAGGCAATGACTTGGTCTTGCAGACAAAAGTGTACATTTTATATAACAAATTGATATAATTTGAATCTGAATCATGTCTCCTGTGTAATTCTATATGATAACACATCTTATCTAACCACTCAGTTAACTCAAGTGCCCTCAGGAAAATCATACTAAGGGACTACAATGGATTGACATCATTGCTCCCTGTTTAGTTGGATATAAGTTGAAAAATTTAGTTGACTTGCTTATATGACAGTTATTATCAGAACTATGATGGGGGAAAGTTTCTTTCTAAACTAGAAACAAAAATAACAAATGCTTCAGAGGAGACTAGAATTGTAATTTACTGTACTTAAATTTAATTTGTAGAAATACAAAAATAATTTCTGCTGGTCCTATGCTTAATTTAAAGAGCAAACCTGAGGAGTTATACCTCTCTAATTTAATAGAAAGCTTAACTGCCTAGCACTGCATTGTTAGAGAAAACTGTACATCATAGCATAGAATTCCTACTATTTCCTCACTTAATTTCACATGATTGTGATAGTGAGCCTGATGAGTATTATATTCAGCCGTGAAACTTTATTAAAAACAAATGTATTTATTCCAAAATTTTGACCAAAAAAGTTTTTAAAAGTACATTTAAATGCCAACATTATCAAAGTATTTAAAAACATATTAAAATTAAAAAATAAAATAAAATATGGCTTATTATTTTCCTTTTCAACAATTGGGCATGCTTTTATCACTGAAATGCATAGATGCTACTTTTTTATCCCTATTTCTCTTGAAACACTCCTGTTTAGCAACAGGAGCTTTTGGTTCTGTCTGGCACCAACAATTAACAATGGGTGCTTTATTACGCAGGCATATTAGACATTTCCTTTTGATAATAACAACAAGGTTGCTGGGTCTACATGTCAGTGTTATCTGAGACTCCTTTGCACATCTACCTTTTTTCTGTTGTTTTAAGAACCAACAGAAAATTCTTTGCATAGTATAACAGAATGAATTGGACTACGTGAGGCATAACATGGGAGCACAATGGAGGGACACCTTTAAGACTTTAAAGTCATGTAATACAATTCTAGGCTGGATCTTGTTGAAAAAGGCAGAATACAAGTGGCTGAGAGAAGAAAGGACCAATATTTGACAACAGAAATCAGCATAACCTTTTAACTGTGGCAGTCATGGATGACTGCCCTTTGACCTGGAGAGATTATGTGGGATTTCAATGACAACAGCTGGAAGTGAGCATGTGTGAATAGAGAACACAAGATCTTAGGCCTAATACAAAAGCCTGCTCAGATCAGAGCGTTGATTAGAAATTGTTTCCTGGTCCTGGCTTAATAGAGTGTAATAATGAAAGTTTTGTTAACACTTCACACCATATAAAATTAGTGGGATCTTGGTTTCTTTATAGTCTTCTTAGCAAATCTTGCAAACCTATCACAGAACAGGGATGTTTTAGAAATACTTGCCAATATTATGCCTACCCTTCTACAGAGAAATCTGTTACTTTGCATGGAGCCTAGTATGAGAAATGTTTGCTCAGAAATATGTATAAATATGACAGGATTTAAGCATGCAAACTAAAATCTTAATATCACTGAAAAAACCACAGGGCAATGGATACAATTTTATACATGTAATACATATAAATAATTCGTACACTTGAAATTAAAAACTAGAAATCTGTTTTTATTTGCATTTTCTTTTAGATACCAGATAAGATGCATTTGGTATGATGATGCTTCATGAGAAGCTATTGAAAGTTCAAAATAAGCAAAATATTTTATTCAACTTGGAGGGGAAAAGGTCAGGTGAAATGATGGGAAGGATGTATTAGTTGAATTGATAATAAAAACTGAGGTAACTTGGTAATCAAACTAAATCCAGATAATATGTTGCCAACAAGTATTTTTCCTGTTCAAAGTTTGAAACTTTGAGAATCACAGAACAGAGTTGGAAGGGGCCATCTAGTCCAACCTCCTGCTCAGTGCAGATCAGCCTAAAGCATCCAGGAATAGTATCTGCCCAGCCACTGCCTGAAGACTGCCAGTGAGGGGGAGCTCACCACCTCCTTAGGCAGCCGATTCCACTGCTGTACTACTCTGACTGTGAAAAATTTCCCCCCTGATATCTAGCTGATATCGTTCTACAAGTGGTTTGAACCCATTACTGCGGGTCCTATCCTCTGCTGCCAACAGGAACCTTTCCTTGCTTTCCTCTAAGTGACAACCTTTCTAATACTTAAAGAGAGCAATTCTGTCCCCTCTCCTTTTCTCCAGGCTGAAAATTCCCAAGTCCATACAGGTAGCCATGTTGGTCTAAAGCAGCAGAAGAAATTTTGAGTCCAGTAGCACCATTAAGATCAACAAAATTTTATTCAAAGTATGACATGTAAGCTCATGCCTTGAATAAAACTTTGTTGGTCTTAAAGGTGCTACAGGACTCAAAATTTATTCCCAAGTCTCTCAGCCTTTCCAAGATCATTCTCATCATTCTCCTCTGAACCCTCTCAATTTTGTCCATGTCCTTATTGAAGTGAGGCCTTCAGAACTGCACACAGTACTCCAGTTGGGGTCTGATCAATGTGGTGTACACTGGGATTATGAAATCTTACAATTTTGATGTGATGCCTCTGTTGATAAAGCCCAAGACTGCATTTGCCTTCTTTAATGCCGCATCACAATATCTGCTCATATTTGGCTTACAGTCCACAAGAAGAGAGCCTCTCTGTTCAGTTTCTGCTTTAACTTGCAAGCATAAATTTCGGAATTTCATTGACACCACATTTAGAAGGCTGGAATGTACAATCGAGTTCTGCAAATCTCCAAATCCTTTTACACACACACAAACACACATGGATCACTCCTCTCTTTAGAACTATCTCCCTTTTCACTAGGCAAGGATTACTTCTCTTCAGAGCCAGCTTGGTGTAGTGGTTAAGAATGGTGCCTTCTAATCTGGTGAGCGAGGTTTGATTCCCTGCTGCTTCTCCACCTGCAGCCAGCTGGGTGACCTTGGGCTCATCACAGCCTAAGCGAGCTGTTCTGACCCAGCAGTAATGTCAAAGCTCTTTCAACCTCACCTACCTCACAGGGTGTCTGTTGTGAGGAGAGGAAAGGGAAAGTGATTGTAAGCCGCTTTGAGACTCCTGGTAAAGCAAAGAGGCATTCTTCTTCTTCACTAGATGTTCTACCCTTTGAGGGCATGAATGAGGATCTTCTGTGATTCTCTTACTCCTCTTTCTCAGTCATCAGTCAGAGCTGTCTCTTCTTTAACTGTTAGTTCACAATAAAATTTTGAGTCCAGGAGCACCTTTAAAGTCAACAAAGTTGGTATTGTTAGTTCCAAATTTATTTCTTAACTGATACTTTCCACAGAATTCCATTTGAACAGCCTGGCACTCAAAGGTTCTCCCTTGACAGTCCATCACAGCACCTAACACTGTCATCTGAACTTCGACCTCACTTACCAATTCTTTCTGCAATATTCGAATATACAGCTGAGACTCACTGTATGTAGATTTCTTATTAACATAAATAGCCATGCTAGTTTTTTTATATGGAGGCATTTATTTTGTATGAAAAAAGCATTCCATTACAGGACCACAAATTCAGGGAATGAGTCAGGCCATCCTGCCTCTTACTGACAGCAGTTGACCAGTGACACAAGAAAAGTTTCTTACAGCAACAACACATGAGATCCTTTACATAGAAATGTGTTGAATGGAAAATGTTTCCAAAAACAGTGGGGATATCAGGATTGGCCTTGCAGTGGCTGATCTCCTTTCTTCAAGGTTAAGGACAGAGAGTAGCTATTGGAAGAGCTATCATGCTGCAGCTCACTCCCTTGTGGAGTGCCACAGGGCACAATTCTCTCCCCAATATTATTTAACACCTATATGTGCCCTCTTGCACAGCTGTTCTGAGAATATGGGCTAGAGTGCCACTCATATGCTGATGACACCCAGTTCCATCTGATGATGGCCAGCTGGCCTGATATACCCCAAGATGTCTGGAGGCCATAGCTGGATGGCTCTAACAGACGCCTAAATCTCAACCCCTTGATAGAGGTCCTGTGGCTGTGGAAGAAGGAACTAATAGAGGAAGTGCATCTTCCCTGCTGTGATGGAGTGTAATTAACAGTTTCACTCCTGTCAAGTGTTTGGGGTTGATCTTTGATGCTTCCTTATTGATGAAGGCACAGGTCATGAATGTAGCATGCCAGGCTTTCTACCATCTGCACCAGGCAAAGCTACTAGTGCCTTATCTGGCCTTGGGAAACTTAGCCACAGTGATCCAAGCAACTGTAATCACGAGGTTGGATTACTCATTCTACATGAGGCTACTCTTGGCCCTGACCTGGAAATTACAACCGGTTCACAATGCAGCTGCATAAGTCCTTAAAGTGGCCCAATGGAGGGCTCATATTTGACCTGCCCCCCAACAGCTGCATTAGCTACCAGTGGAGTTCCGAATCAGATTCAAGGTTTTGGTACTGACTTTTAGGGCTCTACATGGTATACATGAGGTACTGCCTCTCCCAATATGTTCCCCAGAGAGCACTGTCAACTTCCTGGCAATTCCTGGTCCCAAAGATATTTGCTTTTTTGGCCCTGGTTCTAACCTAGTGGAATGAGTTGCCAGTCCAAATCCAGGCCCTGTCAGTTTCGCAGAGCCTGTAAAATGGCCCTTTTCCAGCAGGCTTATGGTTGAAGCCATACCTGTCTAGGAACTGATAGTGGCCTCCCTCCACCCTCCACCTTCCTTCATTTTAGATTCTCCCAGTCTGATTAACCCCATGGAGGGTACCTAGGAGGGTGGGGAAAGAAGTATTGGTTTTCTGTATTTCCTTTTATTGTAAACCACCCCAACCACTGTTAATCTCAAAACATTTATTGAGAAATATGTACCCTCAGGATTACAGCTTTAGAAGATTAGTTAGAAGATCAGAGTATTAAACCTGATTTAGTGCCTTAAGCAACACTATTATATTAAAAGTTGACTAAGTTCAGTACTTTCTTGTGAAGTAATATAATTTTTTATCAGAAAAATCAGCTGTGTAGATACATTTTAAGGTTCAACATCTCTGAAAACAGAAGATTTCTTAAGTTGATTTAACTTTCTCATATTTATATAAAAATGGCATGTTAAAACTCCATCATAAAAAGTAGTATTGATTTGGTAGATTAAACATTTTTCAAAATAAATGAGACAGACTCTAAGGAGGCAAATAAAATATTTGAGAAATATATTTCAGCTTGGTTTTAATTGTTTTAATGATAAATAATACACAAAATGTTACTGCTGAAGAAGTCATGCTCACACCTTCTGATACGTTGCCAGAGGGTGCTCTGGTGCCTGCAGAAGTATCCAGTATCGGTTCTGAGCCAAGCACACATCCAAGCTGGTGGAGCCAGAGGATGAGTCGGGTACTGAGGATCTGGCTGAAAATCGGAACCAGACTAAATAGCTGGATGAGCCGCCAAGTCACAGGCAGGACCTCCACAGATCTTTGTACTAGGATCTCTGGGCAGAGCCTAAGGTTCCATCCAGCCCTGAAGGCTCCCTGGAGTGATGGAGAGTGCATCAGTGGCAGCTCACGTTCAGTTGAAGGCCTTTCCTCTGACACAGCTACAAGCACTTTGGTTCTAGTGCTAGGAGTCTCCTGGTTAATTGGTACAATACATGAGTTCCCTGCCCATCTGTCTGGATATCTGGTTCCTTTGCTTCCTCGTGAAGCTGTTGGACTTGTCTCCAGTTCCTGACCTTGGCTTGGCTCCCGACTATTCTCCAATGTTTGACCATGGTATGGCTTTGGAACTCTCTCCCCCCCACTTTGGACATGGTTCAGTTTGGACTCCATTTTCAGTACACGGCTCCTTCAACTCAGATCTGCCCTGATCCTGCCATGCCTGCCCTGGTAGACTGAAGCCACCAGACTGGACTCTCTGGTCTGGCTCCTGAACTCTGCTTTAACGATTTGGTCTCAGCTTACGTTGAGGAAGTACTCAGTCCCGGGTAAGACCCAGCAGCATACAAGTTAATACAGCTGCAAAAGAACTCTGCCTAGTTTTCCTACCTTAACTCAGCCCAATCCACATACTGATGACAGCCCAGTCCAAATCCCCAGGAAAACTGGCCTAGAGGGTGCATGAAGCTGTTGAAAAGTATCAAGGAGAAGATCGCACCTTGTGGAACCCCACATTTTGAGTTTGTAACAGCATGGCTGTTTTGCCCCAATAGCAACCCTCTATCCTCAACCATGGAGGAAGAAGACCGCCACACAGTGCTGATCCACTTTGGTCCAGCTGTCTATGGAAGTCATCTGTCAGAGCAACCATACCATGGATCAGCTGGAAATCAGATTGCAGGGGGGCCAGTACCAAAACTTCATCCAGGAATGCTTTCAATTGGTCCACAATTGCTTGTTCAACAACCTTCCCCAGAAACACAAGATGCGAGGTGGGGTGGTAGTTGGAAGGGTCATGCAGACCCACAGATTTTTTTTTCAATAGACACTGGATCTCCACCTGCTTTAATTTGCCCGGGAATGTCCCTGATACAAGGAACCAGTTGATAATGTCCCAGAGAGGCATCCCAATCTGCCCCTCACCCATTTTAAGAAGCCATTAAGGACAGGGTCGAGAGAGCAGGTGGTCAGCCTCATTGGAGTCAGCAACCTGTCTATCTCAGTTTGTGAAAGCTCCCTGAGGCCTGTAAAGAACTCACCTGAAGATCGCCATGGGATCTCTAGTTCACTTACTATATTAATGGTTGGAGGAAGGTTGCACTGGAGAGGCAGAATTTTATCCACAAAAAAGGCTCTCGAAGGCCTCACAGCTTAATGCCAACTAATTATTATTTTGGGACTCTTACTGTGAAAACAGTAAGGGACAGAACTACCCTAAGCAATTGAGTTGGATGAGAGCTCAAAGATGCAATGGAAGCTGCAAAGAGATACTTCTATGCAGAAGATGCAAAGAGAGACTTTCCCTGCCCTCTCATAGGTCCACATAAGCATCCTATATGTTCTTGCTGCTTCATCGTGAATCTTCCTCCAAACTTGCACTAACCATCTCAGCTCTCATTTCTTTCCTCCCAGTTCCTCAGCATAACAAGGGGATGATTTGAGATGGGGGTGGAGAAAATGTTGGGGTACAACTGCATTGATGGCTGTCAACATCCAATTGTCCCAGTCATTGACTAAGTCATCTTGCAAATTACTGGGGAGCTCTGGATCCTGCAGACCATTCAGGAATCCAGCCAGATCCATAAGTCTCCATGGGTAGGCATAAATAAGCCTGCCTCCTAAACAGAAAGGGGGTGGGGCACAGAGCCAAGCCTTCAGGGCAAAGTGGTCTGACAATGGAACAGTTTAATTGCTAGCCACAAATTGCAAGAGCCATAGTGTTGGCATGGACGACACCAGATCAGGGTTCTAACTGGAGGCAGGGGCGCCTGCATGGAGGTTGAAGTTTCCCAGGACCAAAATCCCAGGGCACTGCAACTCCCAGGGTCCCACCACCTCAATGAGACTTGACAGGGTACACCAGCAAGATAGCCAAGTCCATGACTGCTCCCCACCTTAGGCTTACACATTTAATTCCTGGAATCACTGGCACTGGAAGTGCCCTGAACAAAAAAAGCCTCCCGGATCAGTATCATAACCCCCGACCCAGTGTCCAGGACTAGTGGAAACTGAATACATGAGGGGCAGGAGTTCTTTTAGAGTGGTGTTTTGTCCTCCTGCACCCAGGTCTCGGTCACACGCCCCAGGTCTATTTTGTGCTCTGCAAAATAGGATTGCAATACAGCAGTCTTCTTTATAAATCTGTTATTATACAGCATCAGTGTTGGTATCAGGTTAGTATCCTTAGCCCCTCCCATGACATCTCTGAGGATGGGATGAAGACTAGAAAGCCTCTGAGCATAACCATATCTTGGGCTCTTTCTCTTTAATTACATTCTCCCACCACCATACCTCCCATGGTCCCTGATAATCAGAATCCCTGGCCCTTCCGTGGGCCCCCTCGCACCTGTTCCCTTCCCCACATTGCCAATTTTTAATGAAATTAGCCTAGTCTAAGACTTAGACTACTAACCCAACTAATTCCATTCAGTAGTAAAATATACAACAACCTATCCTTATACCACCCGTCCTACCTTCCCCCTTAGTCCTGCATCTGGATCCTGGTTGTGGGTAAATCTCCTGATATTTCTATCTGCAAGAATCTCTCAAGGGTCTAACTCCACCCTCTTTAACCACTAAACTATGCTGGCTCTCCACATAGCAAGTAAACAGTTTTTATTTATTGCCTTGTGTTCATTTTTGTTATGTTTTATTGTGTAACAATTAATACAATCCTTTATTGATATAACTAATATTATTTCAGTGGCTTGATAATGATGCTGTTATCTTCTTAACTTGTCTAGACCATAGAAACATCTGTCCCTCTCAAAGTTTTATCATTACAAATAGTTCAGTCATATCATTTCATGACTGATCTCATGAAACAGCTAAATGTTGCACCCACAAACTACCCTATTGATTATAAAGCAATGTATATGTTCAACGGAAACACCTGCCTGCTGCCTAAGATTAATCCTTAATAACTCCCATTGGACTAAATATCATTAGTCTACTAGGTATTTATTTATTTTTATTTATTTATATTTCGACGTATAACAAAATCACTACAGAAGTATACTGTAAAAAAAGTAAGAAAAGATGTCTTGCTCAATTCCTATTTTGCTCACATATAAATAAATGTAAAGCCATTTAAATCTTTTGGACTATTTATATATTCAAACTAATCAAGAGCTGAAATAATCACATTTGTTTTTGAGCCTTGTTTATTGCTGCCGACCCCTCCCTCCTTTAAATCTTTCCCTTAGCCACAGTGATGTTTATTGAATACCTGTCATTTCTCTAGCAGCTTGTGCCAAGAGCAGCTTACCAGTGCCAGAATCCTGAAACCCCTTCTGTTTCCTATTCTCTCAGGGACTTTCTTAGATCAGCTGCTCCCCCTTGCCTGATACACTGAGACTTATACATCTGTATGTTCAGCAGTCAACATGCTTAACAGCAAGTGTCACCCATTTCACCCAGTGAAGCACAACGGTGAAGGAAAGAAAAAAATGCCTCATGGTGAGTAGCATTCCTCACCATGTGTAAATTACCAATTTGATTTGAAATTAAAATTTTTGATTAACATGGAACATTTTTGAGCCTCGCACCAGCAGCCTTGTTACTGGAAACTGATACAATTTGTAACAAGCATCCTGCACAGAAAGCCCCATTCCAGCAACTGAAATCCATTCTCACTTGGTTTTAATAATGGAGGTTTCGTTTTTTTCTCTTGAGTATCACATGACTATGAAAAGATTGAGACAAAGGGAATGTGAAGGAGAAAGTTGCATGTTCAGAGAGAATAAGTGGCAATGCAGAGGAATGAAGCATAGAAGAACCACAACTTGTTCAAAATATGGCCACAACTTTTATTATGTTCGAAGGACCATTGGATCCAACACTGGGCAACCCACCTGCCATCTGATAACAACAGTCCCAGTCTGCCTACTGGTGAATAAAACTGTGGAGGGACAAGACCCAGGATCTATGAGGGCATCACCTGGTGGTGGAAGCCAGCCAGCAGCCCCCAGCTGGGCATATGGCTGAGTGGGTTCATCCCCAAGGCCCAATAAAAGAGTCCCTGAACTGGAGGACATGGGCACACTGGCTTGGCCTCCAGTATCAAAAGGCCCCCACAATGCCCAAAAGAGCAAATTGTTCAAGCTGTGATGAAAATAGTGGTACAGTCATAGCATAAAATTAAAAAAACAGTTCCTTTACACATAAAACTAGGGAGGATGGGTGCACAAGCTGATGAGGTAGGACAAAGAGCAAGCCAGCAGCAGTGCTAGACTCTTCACCCCACCCAACACCAAACCATCTCCAAGTTGACCTCAACTATGGAGCCTGATGGTAGCATTAGCCTGCAGACCACACTTCCTTATACTAGTTCTCCTCCCAAGCTGCAACAAGCAGCAGCCAGTAAGTTGGTACCACAGTTTGCATGTCATCTCCTTGCAGCATCAAGGATTTCATTTTAAGGTTAAGAGAAATAATATTTAAAGTTATGCAGGAATGTTAATATGATTAATGTTTCAAATCAGTTGTCAAATGATTTGAGGAATAAAAAAGAATAATTTAGGAAATGGATGGAAGGCCCTATTACCAAGGGTTAGTATAAACAAATAACCAATAATTGTAGGGAGAGTGTTAGAAAAGCTAGAGCTCAATATGAGCCTAAGCTAGCAAGAAATGCTAAATATAGCAAAAAAGGGTTCTTTAGTTATATTTCAAGTTAAGAAAAAGAATAAGGACACCGTAGGACCACTGTGAGGACAAGAAAGTGAAATTATAACAGATAATGAAGAGAGGGCTGAACTGCTTAACTCCTATTTCTCCCCAGTCTTCTCTTGTGAGGGAAATAGTGCTCAATGTGGCCAAAACGTAACACAACATGGGGGATGGGAATGGTGGCCTAAGATCACTGTTGGAGCAGTCCACAAACACCTAGTTTATTTAAATGAAATAAAGTCTTCTGTACAAGATGAATTGCATCCAAAGATACTAAAAGAACTTGCAGATGTAATCTCTGAACCTCTGTCCATTATTTTTGACACTTCTTGGTGAACAAATAATTGGAGGCAGGCAAATGTTGTCCCCATCTTCAAGAAAGGGAAAATGGAGGATCCGGATAACTATCGACTCGTCAGCCTGACATCTGTAGCTGGCAAAATTTTGGAACAAATAATCCAACACTCAGTCCTTGAGCAGCTGGAACTGAAAGCTGTGATTTCAGCACGGGTTTTGCAAGAACAAGTCATGTCAGACCAACCTTATCTCTTTTTTCGAGAAAGTGACTACTTTGCTGTATTAGGAGGATGTTGTGGACATAGTTTATCTGGATTTCAGTAAAGCGTTTGAAAAGGTTCCACATGATATTCTTGTTGACAAGTTGGTAAAATGCGGTATGGATCCTAATTCTGCCAGGTGGATCGATAACTGGTTGACAGATCATACCCAGAGGGTACTTTTTTTTTTTTACACTTTATTGATACCTTTATTGATAATACATTTCCAAGTTAACAAATCTTGTAGCCTTTTAATATAACAAATTTAAACTTCCAGTAACACCTTATACAACATACTGTATAATTTTTGCAAACTGAGACAAATACAACTACACAACTATTCTGAACCTCCTGTTTAAATTTCAAATGAGGATTCCCAATCCAAATTAATATGTTTTCACAATATAATTCCAAAATGATCTTCATTGATTTTTATAATTTTCTCCCTGTCCTTAAACAATGCTGTGAGTCTTCCCCCCCCCCCGAGGGTACTTGTTAATGTTTCAGCATCTTCTTGGAAAAGAGTGACAAGATCTGTCCTGAGGTCTGTGTTGTTCAACATATTTATAAATGTTCTGGATGAGGGATTAGAGGGAATACTTATTAAATTTGCAGACGATACTAAACTGGGAAAGGTAGCAAACACAACCGAAGACAAAAACAGAATACAGGATGATCTTGATAGGCTCAAGAAGTGGGCTAAACTGAATAAAATGAAGTTCAATAGGGACAAATGTAAAGTTCTGAATTTAGGTAGGAAAAACCAAATATACCAATATAGGATGGGGGAGACTTGTCTTGGCAGTAGCATGTGCGAAAAGGATCTAGGAGTCTTAGTAGAGCATGCATTGAACATGAGTCAGCAGTGTGACTCGGTGGCTAAAAAGGCAAATGGGATTATGGGCTGTATCAAATGGAGTATAGTGTCCAGATCATGGGAGGTGATAGTACCGCTGTAATCTTCTCTGGTTTGGCCTCACTTGGAGTACTGTGTTCAGTTTTGGGCACCCCAGTTGAAGAGAGATGTAGACAAACTGGAGTATTTGATTTAATTTGACTCCAAGATCAATCACAAGGTTCTTCAAAAAAAGGAAATTTAGGTATGTAAGGACTAGGATTGTTGGTTTGGTTTTCCCTTTTGACAGATTTACACCACCATTCCAGCTCAAGGACAAGAGAATCATTCAAAATTATCTAGACAATTTGTATGCTGCCTCTTCAGGGAATTTGCCCAAGGCATCTTGAAAAATGTAAATAACAACAAAAACACACAAAATACTGAATGTTATTAATTAAAATCCAGCATTAAAACTCTACCCCGCAGCGTAAAATCATAACAATAAAAGCACAAAATGCCCACAGCATAAAATAAGTTTCCAGGCTAAAAACAAACTATAAGATCAACCCTCCATTTAATGTTTGGATGAAGAGAAGCATTTGGTCTGGCACCTAAATGAGTAATGTAGGTGCCAGGTAAGTCCCAAGGGAAAGGAGATTCCAGAACTGCCTAAAATGATCCCTAGAACTGTCAAAATGCACATTTGTGGAAATACCTCCCTGAGTCAGCTTTATTTATTCTAGCATAACTTTGCATAAGTTAGCGACTATCCAAACTGATGTAGTGAACACCGACTCACAACGTTTATGATGGAATAAAATGTAATTAACTCCAAAAAGCCCCTGGACTCCTGTTTTAGCATTCCAATGTACCAGCTGCTCCCTTCATAAGCAGGTTCCAAATATTAGCCTTTCTGATGAGAATACTTAATAATGGGAAAATATTATCTGATTGTCTTATCCTGGCCTTTAAGAAATGAAAAGCACATGTTTTTTTGGTCTGATTTGAGGAGTCCAGAGAACAGTTTTGGTCTCTCTTTTACCCACACATCAAGCTGCATTAAGAGATATTCTGTGCTAAGGAAGAAGCTGTCCAAGGGGTGGCTTGCTCTATGAGTCATTGAAAGACTACAACTTGCTCATGTTGAGTGCCACTGAAGGCAGAGAGGATCCAGTGAATAACAAAAGGAGATGCAGGAGGTTCTGCAGCTGCCTAGTGGTAATAGCGTGTGGTGTGAATGCAGAGGACAGCATCACTGGTCAGTACCAGACACTGCTAACCACTCAGCAGTTATGCATCTGTTGTCCCACAACCCTAGCCACTGTAGCTGTTACTGACACTCTTGATAAAGGTACTAGATTCCCCATTCTTCTTCAGTGGCATTCAGTTCTTTAGTGATCAAATAGTTCTTCAATTAACTGCCTCATAGACCATATATCAACAACACCTAGTCGTCCAATGATAGTTGAAACCACAATTACAAAATTTCAGCTGTAACTTTCACTGTTACACCTCCTAGATCAGTGGTTCTCAACCTTCCTAATGCTGTGACGCTTTAATTCCTCATGTTGTGGTGACCCCCAACCATAAAATTATACAAGCGTTCTTTCACATAAATTAAACCATAATTGACCAATGGCGTGAAGATCCATTGTTCATGATTGTATATAAATTGGGTTTTTTTTCTGGAGTTTCTCAGTACAGTTGTGTCTCTTGTCCCACCATGCCTATACTGCTCCAGACAGACGAACGCTCTCTCGATCTACCCCACAAGGCTGTTGTGTGGATGGCGCCCCCTGGACAAGATGCTTGCCCTGCCGCAACCCCTGTGAAAGGGTTGTTCGACCCCCAAGGGGGTCCCAACCCTCAGGTTGAGAACCACTGTGCTAGAGGTATTTGAAAATGCAATTAACAGCCTTGCGCAGGTCTTGCTAACTAAGGTACATGGCTTCCTTAAGTCATAGAATCATAGAATCATAGAGTTGGAAGGGGCCATACAGGCCATCTAGTCCAACCCCCTGCTCAACGCAGGATTAGCCCTAAGCATCCTAAAGCATCCAAGAAAAGTGTGTATCCAACCTCTGCTTGAAGACTTCCAGTGAGAGGTAGCTCACCACCTCCTTAGGCAGCCTATTCCACTACTGAACTACTCTGACTGTGAAAAACTATTTCCTGATATCTAGCCTATATCGTTGTACTTGAAGTTTAAACCCATTACTGCGTGTCCTCTCCTCTGCAGCCAGCAGAAACAGCATCCTGCCCTCCTCCAAGTGACAACCTTTCAAATACTTAAAGAGAGCTATCATGTCCCCTCTCAACCTCCTTTTCTCCAGGCTGAATATTCCCAAGTCCCTCAACCTATCTTCATAGGGCTTGGTCCCTTGGCCCCAGATCATCTTTGTCGCTCTCCTCTGTACCCTTTCAATTTTATCGACGTCCTTCTTGAAGTGAGGCCTCCAGAACTGCACACAGTACTCCAGGTGTGGTCTGACCAGTGCCATATACAATGGGACTATGACATCTTGTGATTTTGATGTGATGCCCCAGTTGATACAGCCCAAAATGGCATTTGCCTTTTTTACCACTGCATCACACTGCCTGCTCATGTTTAGTTTACAATCCACAAGTACCCCAAGGTCTCGTTCACACACAGTGCTACCTAGAAGCGTATCCCCCATCCAGTAGGCATGCTTTTCATTTTTCTGACCCAGATGCAGAACTTTACACTTATCTTTATTAAATTGCATCTTGTTCTCATTTGCCCATTTTCCCATTGTGTTCAGATCTCGTTGAACTCTGTCTCTATCTTCCGGAGTATTTGAAGATTGGAATAACGTTTGCTCTTTTCCAGTCTTCCGGGACATCTCCAGTCCTTAAAGAGTTTCCGAAGATGATGGACAAGGGTTGTGCAAGTTCTCTGGAAAGTTCTTTGAGTACTCTTGGGTGCATTTCATCCGGACCAGGGGATTTGAACTCATCCAGTGCAGCTAAATGCCTCTCGACAACCTCTCTATCCATGTTAACCTGCCACCCAGACACTATCCTTTGGCTACGGCCATCTCTTGATGTGCCTAAACACTTTGACCTGTGGGAAAAACAGATGTAAAATAGGCACTAAGCCTTTCTGCTTCTCTGCATCTTTCGTTAAGAGTTTGTCCATCCGCACCCAACAGTGGGCCTATTGCCTCCTTTACTTTACGTTTGCTCCTCACATAACTGAAAAATCTTTTCTTGTTACAATGGGCTTCCCTGGCCAATCTTAGCTCACTCTCAGCTTTGGCCTTTCTGATGATTGATCTACAGTGCCTAGTAACCTGTAGGTACTCTTCTTTAGAGCTCTGTCCTTCCCTCCATTTCCTAAACATTTTCCTTTTCTTTCTTAGTTCCTCTTGAAGTTCTCTGTTCATCCAAATAGGCTTCTTAGAGCTCCTGCAGTTTTTTCGTCTTTCTGGGATAGTCATTGATTGAGCATGCAATAGCTCTTGTTTGAGTAGCGCCCAGTCTTCACATGCTCCCTTCCCTTCCAGCATTCTCGTCCATGGTATGACACTCATCATGTCTCTGAGTTTATTAAAGTTTGCCCTACGAAAATCCAACATCCGCGTCTGGCTACAAGCTTCCTTGGTTCCCCATCTCAAAAGGAATTCTATGAGGACATGGTCACTTCCCCCTAGGGTCCCCACCTCTTTCACCTCATCCACCAACTCTTGCCTGTTGGTCAGTATTAAGTCCAGTATGGCTGAACCTCTTGTGGGTTCATCTACCATTTGATAAATGAAATTGTCAGCCAGGCAGGTCAGAAAGTTGCATGACTGAGGACGCTTCGCAGAGTTTGTTTCCCAGCACACATCTGGGAAATTGAAGTCACCCATGATGACACTTGTGAATCAAGTGAATCAATCCATTTGATGTTGGACTTCCTCATTTCCTGTTGCCTTCAGCTTTTATTTATTTTTATTTATTTTTTATTTATTTATCATTGCATTTCTATCCTGCCACTCCCACAAAGGCTCATGGCGGCTAACAATTATAAAAACTCCAATACATAAAACCCTATAAAACCCATAACATTATAAAACACAAAACACTTTTCTTAGCATTATTGTCTTTTCCAGTGACTTGTCTTCTCCCAAGATGACCAAAGTCTCAGTTCAGTTTGGGCTTGATTTGCTGTAGAACCAGTTATTTGTCTTTTTGACAGTCCATTTTTGTAAAATTTTGTATTTGTAAAACTCTCTTCCAGTATCACATTTCAAATAACCTTAGGGTTAGAAGTAGTTCTATGTTGGCAGAAGAAGGCTCCAGATCCTTCCCCTTACCCCAACCCTACATTTCCATCCTACTTTCATGCTCCTTTGTTCTTTAGTTACCTGGGGATGCTTGACTGAAAGATGCAGCGCTGCTGCTAACTCAAAGATATTGTATTTTAAGAGCATTATTTAAACAAGAAGACAAGTGTCACCCATATACATCCACTTCACTTTGGGTGTGGGACCCTAAAGTAGCCACAACTATGTATTCCCAAATATACGGGAAAGCATGGAGGAATGACAGTCTCCTCCATTCTCCCTAAATGATACCATACATCTAACTTTGAAGCTGAAAAAGTTACTGTTACCCTACTATTGTTTCTCAAATACTGACATCTGGATGAACACCAGTTCTGTTCTCATGAAGAAGATAAAATATATCCTTCCCTATTACATACTGCTGTCTACATCATTTCTTAAGAGCTAATTCGAATTCATATTTTTATTTCTGGCACACAGTTTTAACCTAAGACATAAAAGGTTGTAAAAGTCATGTACTGTACTGCCAGGCTATCCTTGTGTTCCTGTCCATCATCCTGTTCAGACACAGAAAGGGCTAATGATCTGTCAGCTAGGTAAATTCATTACCCAGAAGAGAATACTATGCTGCTTCTGCTTCCCATTCACAGGAAGGATTTCTTTCAGAATGATGCTGCATCTTGTATTCTCCTGGGAACAGTTTATGGTTGGCAGAAAGCACTAATAATAACAATTTACATTTATGTGGTTCAGGGCATGCTCTATATTTCTACTGTTAGATTATTTGTAATCCTACTACAGATTCATCAATCAGCATAATGGTACACAGTGAGAAGTTGCTGCTCCACTGTCGTGACCAGGTGACCTACTGATAATAATTTTCTGAGTTTTTCTTTATGAAAGATTTTGGGGTATACTGGAAGTAAGAACTGTAATATCATGCTGCTAGTGTTATAAAAATTATTAATGTAATGTAATTTTTTCTCTACTTGGTGTAGAGCTTGGTGTAGTGGTTAGGAGTGTGGACTTCTAATCTGGTGAGCAGGGTTCAATTCTGCGCTCCCCCCATACAGCCAGCTGGGTGACTTTGGGATCAGCACTGACAAAGCTGTTCTGACTGAGCAGTAATTGCAGGGCTCTCTCAGCCTCTCCTACCTCACAGGGTGTCTGTTGTGGGGAGAGGAATGGGAAGGCAAATGTGAACAGCTTTGAGACTCCTTCTGATAAGAGAAAAGCAGCATGTAAGAACCAACGCTTCTTCTTCTTTTCTTCTACTAGTGGATGCATGCATGTTAAACATACTTGTTGCTCTGAAATGGAATAACAGGCCATGGCTTGTCAAATTATTTGTGAAAGTCCCACTTCACTCATTTACTTAAACTACAGTTTGTTCATTAGCTTTTTAAAAATTGTTTTTAGTATTTTTTTTCTGTTGGCCATTAAACCAGAAGCAGAAGCACAATTAACAGGCTTAGTTATATTCTGTCTTGCATCATACAGTGTTCTCCTCATCCTTTTTATCTGCACAACCATCCTGTGAGGCAGATTAAGCTGAAACCAATTAACCCAGTAAGCTTCCACAGCAAGAAGGTATCCTAGACTACTCTGAAGCTCTAACGGTGAAACAACACTGGCTTTC
Organism: Paroedura picta; assembly: GCF_049243985.1. NCBI lineage: Eukaryota > Metazoa > Chordata > Lepidosauria > Squamata > Gekkonidae > Paroedura > Paroedura picta. Next base: position 76,372,538 of record NC_135372.1, read on the forward strand.
ATAGGGTGGCTGCTGTTAAATAGTAGCCAGCAGCTAGGTCTAGTTGAGTTATACAAGTTGGGTGATATCAAGTTGGGTGATATCAAGTCACACAGAGGTGGCTGCCAGGCCTAGCTTTACCAACCTCCAGGTGCAACATGGAGATCTTTCAAAATTAAAACTGAACTCCAGATGGCAGAGATCAGTTCCCCTAGACAAAATGACAGCTTTGGGGAGTGGAATATATGGAATTAGATTTGACTGATCCCTCTCCCCTCCTCAAATCCTGCTCCCCTCAGAATCTTCCACAAAATTGATAGTTAGGGGGGCAGGCAGGCAAGCAGATAGATAGATACCCTTTTCTGTTAAAATTCTACCTTTGGGCCCAGTGGCAGTGCCTAGGAACTGTCCATCTGGGCATGGAGCAATTCTGATGTTCCTGAGATCCACTGCCACAGCAGTTACTGCCCCAGGGCTCCAACAACACTGAAGCCGCAGGAAGCAGCTGCAGCCAGAGCCCTCAAAGGTAAGCATTTTTTTGAGGGGGGGATTAACTCCTTCCCATATATTTGTTTTAAGATTTCAGATTTTTCTGTAAACTTTGGCAGGGGGGGGCGTCACTCAAGTTCATGGTTGGGAGGCACACTTGGGAAATAATATATAAATAATATGAGACAATTTTGGGGAAGGCACTGGCAAACCATCCTGTATTGAGTCTGCCAAGAAAACACTAGAGGGCGTCACCCCAAGGATCAGACATGACCCAGTGCTTGCACAGGGGATACCTTTACCTATGAGACCATTTATAAGCTATTTTCCACAATGGTTCCAGCAACTCTGCTTGTGCAGGAGCTCATCACTGGGATTTTGTAATCTCAGGAACTGTCCTACACTGGAAAATACTGAAACATCTCTAACTCAACTAACATTTACTCAATCTACATGTTCTTTGTTTTGAGGATCCATGTACCTGATAATTTGTAGCAGAAACAGTCTAGCTGGGTTTGAGTTCCATGTACTCCAGTGTGATCTAAACTGGATGAATGCATATTCAGCCATGAACTGGGCTAATCTTTTGTGTGCTGATACATAATTTTGTGTTATAACATTAAAAAAAACCCAGCTGAGCATGCTGCTACCATGCATGCAATCATTTAGCACACACTGAAGCAGCTTTTTGTATGACTGTTACTTGCTGACATGTGTATATGAGGAAGTCCCAATGATTTAATGAAAACAAGAGTTTTATGCCTAACTAGCTTCCTATGTCAGCCTTTCTCTTTCTACTTCTAATTTAGTCCTTGATTAGATAAAACCACTGGTTTAGATGAAATATTGTTTGCAGACTACTTGCAAGATGATCACCCTCTCAGCACTTTTAAAGACAATAGCTTGGCTTTTTATAAGAGGAAGGATAAAAATGGATGAGGAAGGAAGAGACTCATAAAAGGTTTACACATACCTTTGCTTCAGTCCCCCCCCCCAAATGGTGATCAAGAAATGAATACTTCTTATAAGTGACCAATTTCAGCATGCCCTTTTATCTACAGGTTCGGTATGTATAGTTCAAGCCCTTTCAATTAAAACATGAAAAAGGAATTAAACTGCTAATTATCATATTTCATTCCAAGTCATAGGACTTTCACCAGACCCATTAAGTGGGAGCCAGTTCAACAACTAGAGCTACAGTATGTAAATTCATATCAGATTGACAGCAAAAGATACATTGCTTTGTAGCACAGAGTGTTTTTTTAAGGACAAAGCCTTGTTTTGCAATTCTGTTGCTGTGAAATTGAATCAAAAGAGTCCAGACACGTTTCAGCAACATTGGTCTTTATATAAGGCAAAGTTTGATTTTGCATCACAGAGTGTTAACAAAATAGAAATATTTGGTTGCTTATGTTTCATGTTCTTCAGGAACTGTGTGATAAGCTGTGCTTGTTTAACCTTTTCAGTAATTTGTGTCAGTTTTTTGCTTGGATGATTTCTATTTTAATAAGAATGTTTTGCTTGCAAAGGTTAATTGTGACCAGCCCTGAAATCTAATATCCTTTATCAATGGAGGTAGGCATGTAGATTTTATTGGCTATATTAGCTCACTAGCTTATTCTAGCCTCAATCAAAGGCCTAGCGGAAGAACACCATTTTGCAGGCCCTGCTGATTTAGATAGACCTGGGCATCAACTGTCAGTTCATTCTACCAAGCTGGGGCCATGGCTGAAAAAGCCCTGGCCCTGGATGCATTTCCTTCAGGTCGTTAGCAAAATCAGCATTTTGATATTTGACGATATCGTTCTAGGGGCATACTGGGAGAGGCGGTCCCTTAGATATGTGGGGCCCAGACCACATACAGCCGTCAAGGTTGAGACCAAAGCCTTTAACTTGATCCAGAATTCAACTCGCAGCCAATGCAGCTGCTGGAGAGTAGGTCATATATGGGCCTTCCATGGTGTCCTAGTAAGGACCCAAACAGCTGTATTTTGTAACAGCTGCGATTTCTGCATCAAGGCTAAGGATAGAACCACATAGAGTGAGTTACAGTTCTTTAGCCTTGAGGTTTCTGTCAAATGGATGACTGTGGCTTGGTTTTTCAGGGGTCAGATAGGGTGTGAGTAGCTTCGCCTGGTAGTGGTGGAAAAATGTCTGGTATGCTACATTCATGATCTGAGCGTCTATTGTAAGAGAGGCATTCAAGATCACTCCCAAATTCAGCTACACTCCATCAAGATGGGGAAGACATGTTTCCTCTTCCAGACCTTTCCTCCCTAGTCACAGGACCTCCACCTTCTTGGGGTTGAGTTTCAGTCAGCTCTGATGGAGCAATTCCATCACAACCTCCAGACACAGTGAATCCCAGGATGTATCTGGCAGGCCATCTGCATACTGATGGCACCTAAGCCAATGCCTCTGGGCCAGCTGAGAGCACATGAAGATATTGAATAACATCAGGAAGAGAACCACACCCTGAGGCACTCACAGCAACATAATTTTTCCTCCCTGATTGCTGTTGGTTTTGAGGACCAACAGAAAACGTAGGCCCAAGCCTTCACCTGATCTTGCCTCCTGGCAATGTTATCAATAGGTTTATTGTTTCTAAATATAGTTCCCTCAGTCATCATGTAGCCACTGAGACCCATCCTCCATTAATCTGTGAAATTCCCTTTTAAAGCCATCCATGCCTGAGGCCATCACTACTTCCTTTGGCAACAAATTCTACAGTTTAATCACTGATTGTATGAAGAAGGATTTTTTTTGTCTGTCTGGAATCAACTGCCCATCATGTCCTAAAGTTGCTTTGTGGTTGTTGTTGGTGTTTTTTTGCAAGAGGCAGAAAGTTCCCTCTGTCTACTGCATCATTTGATAAGCCTGTATCATGTTCCTGCTTAGTCATCTCTTTACTAAACTGACTAGCCCAAGACTTATCAGGCTTTCCTTACAGGAAACATATTCCATCACCTTAATCATCTTGGTTGCCCTCTGATGAACCATTTTCCAGTCCTGCAATGTCCTGAACTTCACACAGCATTTCAAATGAAGCTGCACCCCAGATCTATACAGGGGCATTATACTACTGACTTTTTTTCGCCAGTCCCTTTCCTAATAATCCCAAGGTAGAGTTTGTCTTTTTTTTCACTGCAGCATGCTAAGTTGACGTTTATATTGAGTTATCCACCATAACCCTAAGATGACTTTCTCTCACCCTATGAGCAACTTCAGAACTCCATTAATATGTAATTAGAGCTGGGATTTTTTGTATCAATGTTTATCACCTTACACTTATGACATAGAATTTATTTGCCCAATTTGATCTCTTCACAGTCAGCATTCGTTTTCACCATTCTGAATAATTTGACATTATCTGCAAAGCTGGCCACTCTCATATACTACACACTCCCATTCACAGATAATTTATGAACAAATTAAATAGCACTGGTCCCAGTACTGACACTTGTTGGACCCCACTGCTATGTTAACTTCCTTCCATAAAGGTAGCTGTCCATTCATTCCTATGGTCTACTTCCTTTTTTTAAAGCCAATTCTAAAACCATAAAAGAACACCATCTTCTTATCCCCTGCATACTAAAATAAAGTTCTTCAAAAATATTTATAGGCTGACACAGAACACATTATAACTGCATTACTGATCACATCAACATGCATTTAACAGAATTATAACAGTGCAGTGAGAGACTGGGTTCAACATGCAAATACCTGGAAAGTCACTCACTGATTTCATCAAAGCCTCTTCAGAATATTGATCCATGATCCACAGTATGGGAGGGAGGGGGAGAGGCATGAACAGCAATCTATGAGTAACACACAGTGATTTTAACCCAAAGGGGTTTTTTTTCAAGGTGAAAAGCAACTTTTTAAGACTGAGAACTTGAGCATAAGACTGGGAGGCAGGGATCAAGTGCTTCAACATTTAACTAGATGATTTTCTTTCTTAAAATAATCCTTTGCTGCTTTTTTCTGACCAGGAAAATGACCATTGGGCAGGGAAGGCATACAGCAGATCCTTCAGCCATAGTGCTAGCAGGTCATCTATATCCTCTGTGTTGCAATGGTAATGCCTCAGAAAGAACCAAGGGAGTTAGTTGATCAAAGGGGATGCAAATAGGCCTACCTGAGGAAGGCTGAATGAATAGATGATCAGTTAAAACACCTTTTTCAGGGACCATTCTCCTTCCACTATCATCTGGCGACTTAACCAGTCTGCTTAGATGTTGGGTCACTCCCTAAATATGTTTTGCTATGAATGATTGGAGATGTTTCTTGTCCCTGGGCAAAATTTTGTTCATCTCCTTGTGGAGCTCTAATGATCATGACCCTCCTTGGTTGTTTATATATGCTTTGGTGGCCACATTGTCTATGCGGACTAGTTCCCTTCAGCTGATCCCTGAAATGTTGTAAAGAAAGATACTGCCCACATTTTTAACATATTGATAGGAAGGAGAGCTTCTTGTGTTGACCATAAACTTGGGCTGGTTTTACCAGTAACTCTGCTCTCCACCCTGAGGCTTGTATCTGTAAACAGTTATATATTATGTTGTACGAGGAATCTTTTTCCTTGAATGAAATTGTCTCTAGTCCACCACTTTAAGCTCCGTTTCACAGCAAGTGGAACAAGAATGGTGATGTCCTTCTTGCTGGTAATTTGCTTTTGGTAAGGCATAGAAACCTTAGAAGCAGTCTCGAGTGAAACTGTCCCCACTGTATGGTATCGAGGTTCAACACAAGTAGACCCATAAGACTTGCATGAAGCATTACAGATGACTTCTTGCTCCTTATAATTGATGAGGCCATATTCTTTGTCTTCTCCATCTTCTTCCTGGTCACGAATAGGCATCACTCTTTGGTGTCTATGATTACCCCCAGATGCTCCAGTCCATGAGATGCTATCAGGGAGCTTTTTTGAAAGTTTGTCATGAAACCATACAATTGAAGAATGGACATGGTCTTCTTGGTGTTGACTGCAGCTAAGTGTTTGGATGCAGAGTAGATTAGAAAATCTTCCAGTTATGGATGAATATGAATTTGTCAGTATCTGAGAGCTACAACCAGATTTATTAGCATTTTCAAGAATACGCTTGGTGCGGTGGATAGGCTAAATGTTAATGCTCTGAATTGATAGTGTAGGTCAGATTTTCTCAACGAGGGTTACATGAAACCCTTGGGTTTCTTGATGGCCCTAGAAGGGTTTCCTGAATGAGTGGGAGTTAATTAATTTTAATGTATTTTTATGTATATTATGTATGCTATGTATGTATTTGTTAAAAAAAAATCAGATGATATGATATGACCATATGACCTGATATATATTTAACACATTTTTAAAAGATACGACCATATCAACATGACCCTGCCAAATGGGCTTGGGTTGGGTGGGAAGGGGAGGAGCCCCAAGTGGGCATGTACACAGCTATGCTTCTCAACCATATTCTGCATAATTGCCCCCCTTCTGGAGTTTCTCAAAATCTGAAGAATATTTCAGGGGCTTCTCAATGGTAAAAAGAAGTTGAGAAAGACTGGTATACTCTACACAGAAACATAGAAATCTTAGATGGCTCTCTATGATAGGAACATGTAGGTATGCTTCTTGGAGGTCTAGAGAAGTAGGGAACTCCCCTTTCTGAAGTTTCTCTATGATGGCACATAAGGTTTCCATCCAAAATTTCTTTAGCTTTATGAACTGGTTCAAGATCTTGAGGTATGGTATTGCCCTCCAAATCGTGTTCCTTTTGGGACTATTAAAAATGGAGAAGACTGATCTTTTGTTCTGAGACTGATAGAAGGTGTTTTATGGTCCTGGCTGTTCTGAGTCTTTTTCCCCAGATTTTTTATTGGGGGGGGGGGGGAGGGAAGGGACAATGGATCTTGCCAGTGGGAGAATCCTATGGATTAGTCTCGTGAGATACCAGGATTGTCCCAAGTATCCGTGAATAGGAGCAATCTTCCACCAACTTGAATGTTTGAGTAGTCAGGCCTTGGGCTGCTTGTAATCTCCCTGTTTGTCTCCTCTGTTGTTGCTTTTTCTTGGGAACCTAGTGGAGATTCCTCCTCTATGTAAGGACTGGTTCCAGGATGAATGCCTGTTGTCCTATCTGAATTGGGGTAGGGTAATCTGGGTGTGAAAGGAGTAATTACTGTAAGGTTTCTTGTTGGTCTTCTTAAGAAATTTTGACAAGTTTTTTGTCTTCTGATTCAATGATGAGCCTAGCCAAGGCATCTCCAAAATGCTATCCACTTGAAAGGGGCATGCTTTAACTAGAGCCTTGGAGTGCATGTTGGCTTGGCACAGTCTTAATCACTGCACTCTTCTATCTACTGAGGTTGAAGCCACAGCTCTGGTGTTAAAATCTGCTGCATCCAGAGTGGCATCTGTGATAAATGATAAGAGCTTTGAGAAGCCTATTGGCCCCTTCAGTGAGTCTGCAATTGCCTTCAAGTATGAACTAAATCAGCTTTCTAGCCCAAACAATGCCTGCATATGATACCATAGAAACAACAGATTAAGCTTTGAGAGACATGCCATTTTTGAGTGCATAATTGGCTTGTGCATCCCTTGCAGACCATTCCCCATCCTCTGATACAAGACCAGAAGTCTTTAGAACCACAATAAGAGTATCAACAATTGGGACTTGAAGAAAATCTTCTGCATAATCTCATAAATAATAAAGCTTTTAAACATAAGGAGGAAATTGTTTGTTTGCCCTTGGCTTCACTCACTCAACTCTAAACTCTAAACTGCCTTTCGAAATAATCAGTGAGAGGAAACATCCTCAGTGGAGTGTCCTTAGATGAGTACATTCTTTATTCCCTTTGGGACGCATTGATTTATGAGGACATAGCCTCTGTTCCTATGAGACTGGGGTCTGTTTTAATCTAAGGCTGCCAAGGCTTTGCAGAGTAAATATCAATACTCCTCACTCTTAAAGTATCTCTTGGAGTTTTAGAAGCTTCGTTTCCTCCAATTCTTCCTCATCAGAGAGGAAACACTCCTTCCTGGTATTGGTATCACTGAGTGAGAAATTACCATGGTTTCTGACAAGGCTGCACCACCCCCTCTTCCTTGCAGCTTTGGTTGCCCAGGAGTCTCTCTGCTAACTGGGCTCGTAATCCTGTTTCGTAAGGGGGAAGGAGAAGGGTATGAGACATATCTATTTTAGGATTTATCATACAGCCTATCAGTAGCTTAAAGTAGGGAATAAATCTCCACCTTAATAGGTTCTCTGATAACCTGTGATAAGACAGAGGATAAATTGGATTGCCCATGGGCACTTATGTTCCTCTCCTGTTGAGTGGATTTGCTTCCTTCCTCTGTCTCTGGTCCATCCAACTGTCTCTGGTCCATCTGTCTCTGGTCCATCCAACAAGGTAATGGCTTCAGGAGTCAATGCCTCCACAAAATGGGTGCCACATGGTGTTTACCCCTCAGGAGCCTCCAATGGCACCATGGCTGTGGTTTTGGTGTGCTTTCCCACCTTGCTGGTGGTCTCCTCAAGAGCTCAACATGGGATGACCCAAGAGGGTGTGTTCAATGGCCTCATTGTCTCCCAGCGTCTTGCCATTAAACAAGTGTCCATGTTGGTGTCAAAGAGAAACCCGTGGACCCCCATTGGGACAAGTCACAGCTCAATAGGTTGACTGCCCCCAAATGGCCAGCTGGCTCCCTTAATTCCCGCCGGGGAGGAGGGTAGCTGAAGATAAAAATGAATGAAGGTAAAGCTGCAGGTAGAACTTAATGGATGATTTAGGAAGGAGGTTAGAATGTGAGAGGTAAATAAACAGAATTAGATATCGGAAACAGTAAAGCCTGCTATACTGGCTGACTATGCTGCTCTCCCTAGCTGAGGCAGGAAAAGAACTGAGGAGGGGGTGATTCCCACAAGAAACAAGGAGGAGGAAAAAAGAGTTCCTGCCTCCTTGAAGCAAGGGGTTAAAATTAATCATAAGATACCTTCTGCCATAGAAGGAGAAGAGAACAGAACATAGGAGATAGGGCACTTTTACCCCTCTGGAAGAGAAGCATATGTAAGGTTTCTTCTTCTAAGATCACAGCATTCTGCCACAAACTGTAGTCTCCTACACAGCTTCTCATTATTCAGAAAAAAATATTGGGGCAAAGACAGGCAGTATAATGCATGTAGGCTGATCCAATAGGCAGTGTTGGATCCAAATGTTGATTTTATACTATGAGAGAAGTTGGACTGACAAAATAGGGATGACACAATCTATACTCCAATGTACCATAAGCAGAATACAGGAACTAAAACTGCACACAAGTAGATGATTCCAGAGGATACAATCAGCAAAACAAGCCAAATACCTATCACATACACTTATATCCACTATTTATACTATTCAGATGTGCTGTTTCTCTCCTACAACCATCCTTTCCCCTAGTATCTCCTAACAAAACAGGTAAGTCCTGTTCTGCTGATAGAAATACATTCCACATGTGGAAATTTTGCATGGGATCCAGCCCATTAACATGATTATTAATTTGTCTACATAATATATTTATTATTCATTCATCCATCCATTCTGGAATTTATAATCCACCTTATCTTTAGGAACTCAGGGTGCGTTACATTGTATAATACACATGCAAACCCCCTATAAAAATTAAAATTAATTCAGATTAATAACATTAAAACATTTACATTAAAACTTGTACATTTAAAGAATAAATTAACAGTAAATATTAAAATCGCTGTAGGGGTGGGAGGGGAGGATAATTCAGATGGATGGATGCCACCATCAGGCTGGGTTGTGTGGGTAGTGTGATAGCAGGGCCTATCCCTGCTGAGTTCTCCTCTATTGGGGGATCTGATGCATAGGAGATAGGGCCCTTTCAAAAATTCTTTTGGTAAAGTCCACCCCTGATCCCCCCCTCCCCCCAATTTTAAAATCAATGCTCGGGAGACTCAGCAATATTGTTGTGGCTGCTTAGCAATCTAAAATTACCAGTCTCAGAGGACATTCTTTTATTAAAACTACTAGTAGTAATGCCCATTGTGTCCTGTAATACAAAGCGCGCTAGCTCATGGCTTGGTGTGGGTTTAGTGCCTCACTTGAAAGCTGGCAATGTTAAGAGGAGGTCTCTCTGTGCACAGCAGTCTTGACCCTAGTCAGGGTTATGCACACCTATTTAGTGTGGAATTCCAGAACATGAGCCTACACCAATCTGGCAACCTTACCTCCTCTCTGCAATGTTTCTTTGTCCTGAAATAGGTCAGGGGGTGCTAGGTGGCTGCGGACACAATACACACAAAAGTGCCCGACTTCCAAACCTGAAGGAATATTTCCAGACCAAGGACAACTAACCTCCAGATGGGGCCTGGACATCTCCTGAAATTATTGCTCATCTCCAGACTATAAAGTGCAGCTCCCCAGGCAAAAATGGCTGCTTTGGAAGGGTGACTCTAGCATTGTACCCTACTGAGGTTTAGGGATGCTCACCTCCAGGTGGGGTCTGAAAGTCCAGGTAGAGTCCTGGAAGTACAGATTACCTCAAGGCAGTTAGACTGAAGGGAAAGCTCTTCTCCTTCACATGCACCCCTTTAAAAGGAATGCACATGACCACAGACATCCCTAGGCTAACACAGTCTGTTGCTTGGCTGGTTATGTCTGCTATTCTGAAGCCTGAGGCCGCAAGGCCAAGTAGTTGCCTAATAAAAGTGGATCACCTAATTCCCCCCAAAGTCTCACTGTCAACTTTCCTGTAAAGTTAACCCCCACTTAAGATTCTGGGCCACTTATTCCTTCAATTTCATAGGACCTTCCTGTCAAATACTGATTTTTATTTACCAGGCTAGGTTGAGAAAAGTCAATTCTGTTCCTATATCTCTCCAGCCATTTACTTGTTCACCATTTACAGTTTTAGGCTGTAAATATTCTTTATTTAGATCTTCCTGCACTTGCCAGATTCACGGGACCCATGCTGGTTTGTTTGTCTGTCTGTTTTTGCCCCAAAATAGAGTTGCTGGTAAGGGCTGGCCCATAGCCCAGGTGTGGCACACTTGCACCACTCCACCCCAGGCTGCAAGCCTCTACTACAGCGGTTATCAACCTTACCTTCGCAGCGACCCCAACATGGTGGCAGCTGGTGCAGCAGCAGCAGCATGAGCACACGAGGGCATCATGCATGCGCATGCGGGTGGCGTGCATGCGCATGCGCACAACAATTGAGGCACGTGGAGGCAGCCATTGCCATGGCTCCGCCGCCTCCACCCACCAAGTGCTGGTGCCACTGCACGCTGTCGCCACCTGCCGCCACCTACCACCACCTCCGCGGGCAACCTGGCAACCCCCAGGGAAGGGGCCAGGCGAACCCAATTTGGGTCCCGCTTATAAAGATCAGCTCCCCAGGCAGTAACAGCTGCTTTAGAGGGTGGACAGGGTTGTTGTGCAGAAGAAAAATTAAAGGCCTCTCAAGCAGGTTGTTGTGGAGATTTAACACTTGAAATAGGAGGCAAAAGAACCTCTGCAACAGCATCCGGTTTCATCTGCACAACAACCTTGCGCTGTAGGCCTCAAATGTTCAGAGAGTGGTGGAAAAGAGACACACATGGCTTGGCTGTGTCTTCCCTCCAGCAGTGAGGGTGGCCACAGCAGTATTTTAAGTGAGAAGGGGCTTTCTGTGGCCTCCCTGTCAGCTAGCAGTTAGGCAGAAGGGAAAGCTTCCCCCACTCAAAAAGAAAGCTTTTGAGATTCCCTCAGTCTCCCCTGTGTTGCTCTCAGAAACACGTCCCTCCCCTCAGTCAGGAGCTGTTAGAGGCCTGAAGGGAAAGGTGTGTATGTGGAATCCTGAGCAAGAGCAGCAATTGGCCCTGGGGGAGGGGAGATTACACCAATAGGAGTCTTTGGAACCTTCAGCATGTTGTCAGAATTATGAATCACTCTTTATGTACATAGATGGGTATCAATCCATCCATCCATCCTAAATAGCAATTATGGTCCCCATCTGTGGATATCAATATCTGTGGATCAGGGACAAACTGATACTAAACAGATTTTCCTACAAACCTGGGAGAAATTCAGCTTTTCAGAAAAATCTGAAACTAAAAAGATACATTAAGAGGGTTAGACCTGGAGCTGTGTTGGGCTTAGTGATGGGAGAAGAAACTTAATTCCCCTCCAAGTAGTCTTCAGGGCCTCCCACTTGTTTCTATTATTTGGAGCAGTCTTAATCTGCCAATATAGTTTATTTTTTGATTTAATATTTTTCTGCAGACTAAAGATTTCTTTGAGGTATGCAGAGAAATCCCTCCCCCCAGGTGTTCCTACCTCCAGGTTTGCTGATCCACACTCTATGGCCCTGTCTGGACTTAAATATATGGTAAATGGAGATAGGATGATATTGGTTGCGGTGACTCACACATTTTACAAGTATTCTGTCCACATTTGCTTCTATCCAGGATAGTCTGATCTACAAGCCTATAGGAGCACATATGTAATCACCCAGTTTCTGGAAGGCCAGTTCATTAATAAGAGCCATTAATGTGACAAATGTGACCTTTACAGCTCAGAAAGGGAAGCCACTCCTCCAGACAAGGGTATGACCTTTAAAACCAATCTTCCTCTTCCTCGTCTGTTTCTGTTTCTTGCACCCTAGTTTTCTTCCTGTTACACATACAGTTAAGTCCAGATTATTGTCATGCTGCTTCTGATTCATTTCATTTTCACACACTTTATATCATTTATTTTAAGAGTGGTCTCTCTTTTTAGCCCCTGCAGCTTCTCTTTCCCAATATGATGAAGTGCATGTAGTGTCAGACTAGGATCTGGCAGCATGAAACTGAGCAGGTGACCTTGAGCCAGTCAGTGTCTTCTGGTCTAATGTGCCTCAGGAACCTGAACCCGGTACACTGCTCTGAGCTATTTGTAAAAATTGTGGATAAGATACAGGTTTTCCTCACCACCACCCAGTCTCCCATTTATCTCAACTATTCTTGTACACTTATCTCTGGCATAACATGTTAAATATATATATACAATACAATATATAATGCAATTGTTTCAATGGGATCTGCACTGCCCTTCTTTGGTGAAGGGGACTATGTTAATAAATCCTCTCCCACGACCACAAAAATACCCATGACTATAATTTATTTCCCATATTTCAGATCCATGTCACCTTCTTGATCACTACATAATTAAAATGAAACAGATGAAAATCACATGTATTTGATGTAGCATATTATTAAATTAACCATGTTAATGTTAACGGATTTGATGCATACAGTTGAAAAATGTGCTATGATCTGAGAGATTCGTCCTTCAGATTTTGCCTCTGCTACAAACTCTATGTGGCTTTAGGCAGGCCACTGTCTATAAAATCCTCAACTGCAATATGCAGATAATTAATACTGGCCTACCCTACAGGATTCTTGAGAGGACTGAAGTGCTATACAAATGCTAAGAATCAATATTCAGTGGGAGGAACATGCTAAAATGCCATTCAAATAAATCCCAGCCAAATGAAATCAACTGCTTATTCCCCCACCCCCAAATATTCCTTTGACTCATGAAGTTAAAGTGTGCCCAACCCTATGTAAATAAATAAATAAGTAGATGAATGAGTGAATTCTTAAGCTATATTAACCAGTTCAGTACAATTTAACAGAAAGGCAGACAAACTAGTTTAGTGAGTTGCTGTATATCATTGGTACTTTATACTGTTAGGAAGAACAAGGTGTCTTTCAGTTTCTAAGGTTAAATTGCTTGTAGCTTAAAGCACAAATAATTCATTCTAATTTTTTTTAAGTTTGATTTGAATTCTGAAGGTATTTTTTTAAAGAATGCATTCTAATTTTTCTAGAAAATATTTGATTTATATCCTGATGACTTACCTATTTTTTATTAAAAAGCTAAGCATTTGTTATTTTTAATAAGAAATCAGTTCAGCAAACATTGGAGAACAGCTGCACTAATGAGCACTGTCCTGTTAGTATCTATACATTCCATAGGATTAAAACCAATCTTGCAAATTTGCAATTAAAACTCTAGTAGTATCAACTTCTGGCTGTCAAATAATAGATTAGAGATGTTGCTGGACTTGCTTTCTTGAACATTCTGTTTCACACTATCCTAGTACTAGCCTTTGCAGTTTTCTATAATTTATTATTTTTTGCCCTGAAGGAGGATTGTGAGCTTCATAACATTGTTCTATGAACTGTCTAGTTAGACTTAGCAAACACATGACAAGAAACTACATTACATCAAAGTGAAGAGACAAGAAGGGGATGCCCAGAATCAGGTCCTCACTAGTGAAAAGGTCAGGAACATGGGTCATAAGACAAGAACACTGGGGACCAGGAGGCAAGCCAAGTACCAGGAAGCGTACACAGAAAGTCCCAAGCCAAGGATAAGGGCCATTAGAGGAATGATTTCCATAAATGAGGGCCCTAACCTCACTGTATGCATACAAAGACAGGCAAGAGGCAAGGTGCCTTTTGTGTCTACACGACGCATCCTTCCAGAAGGAAATAAAAGGGGAAAAGCCACACTATATGAATTACAATCCTCCTGTGGATACAGACACCAATAAAAATATGTACATAAGTGTAGAGCTTAAATAACTAGACTTAAAATATGTAAGCATGCCTAGTATTAGTAGGGAAGGTATTGGCAACAGTAGCCCCACTAAAGAATTTTGCTTGGCACGCACAGCTGGTTCCTCACACAAGCAATCAGAGCAAGTTGTTCTTATCATCTCACAGACCACTATAGCCTCCCATCAGGTCCAAAGGTCAGGTGCTGGAGCTCAGTTGTTCTAGGGAGCAATATTCTAAGTCACAGCCTCTATGTCCCACTGCTGCTGCATATTTAATTTTTTTAAGCCATAAGGGGAATGATCCATTATCTCTTCAAAGCATCTGCAGGTACAGACTTACCATTTTCTGGCTGGTCCTTAATATCAGCATCACTCGGCTGGCTTGGACTTTCAGACTGACTTGAATCTGAAAAACATAAAAGATGACCAAAAATGACAGGATTCAACTATGGAAAGGTGGCAGATGTTCTCCAAAGTCTGGATATTCAAATGAAATGTATTAGGTTGTTTTATTTTTGTACAACTAGTATATGAGAAGTATGCAGGATAATATCCTTGAACTCTTTGATTATTAAACTGGATTTTATGAAATGATTGTATAAAATGATTCTATGATTCTATGGAAGTGAAATAAATTCATTTCTGATGTGCTGTATATGAGAAATTGTACACCATCAAAATGTATAATAAAGCAAGATCTTAGAACTACTCAGACAACCAAGAACTTTGGATATGTAACCTTCAATTGAGTTGTACTATTTTTACTACTGTAATTATTTTCAATGTGCTAAAGACCTCCAGTTGAGCAATTAACTTTTTTGTGCTTATATTATTATTTATTCTTGTGGTTTAATGAGCTAATTCTCAGAACCTTCTGAATGAATTTTGGCCTGAATAAAGGCATGTGTGGGCTGAACAACATTCTTTCCCAGCTTTAAATACTAGTTCTATCCTGCTAGGTAGAAGGGCTCTATTAATCTAGAACAGCCAGAAGAACTTATTTTTTCCATCAAATATCTCCTAATTTACTCTACAATGGCTCTGGGAATACTACAGAGCTATTACAGCAACAAAAACTCAGAAGTCCAAGACTAAGGAACAACTTGAAACGTAATTTCTTGTAAATAGATGATGCTAAAATGAGAAAGATTTGCTTCCAAATAGATACAATTAAGCTCAAGGTATAAGTCTGAATTCAGCTCATTAAAAACGTAAAGACACAACTGTATTCTGGAAAGTCTTTTATGAACATTTATATATGAGAATATTAGTACATGCAATGAATTTAGAAATGAACATCCATGAACGACTAAAAAGCTTTTTGGGTTTTAACTACATATATTTGCATATAAACCAGATTCTGAAATACTGACATTTTAATCGATTATGTGTAAACAAGTTTCAAAGCCTGTTCATGAGAACAGGCTTTGAAAGCCCCCCCCCCCGCGCCATGGCCGCCCTGCAGACACATAGAGACACATTGCCCCAAGGTACGGCATTTCTGGGATTGGTGGGAAGGCCTGCTTCCCCCCCCCGGCAGTGGCACGGCCTTCCCCTTCAGCCTATACCCGAGGGGAAGGCCTCCTTCTTTACTCACAGTGTCCTGCCACTCCTCTGTTGCTTTCTGGCCTGTCCTGGTGAGAGCCTAGAAGCCTGTCCTGGTGAAGGCCTAGAAGCCTTTCTGGCCTGTCCTGATGAGGGCGTAGATTGTGCCCTCACCCGATTGGCTAGAACTGCTGTCTGTCCTGGTGAGGGGCAAATTGGAGGGCGCTCTGCGCCTTCCGATTGGCCTCTCACCCAGACTGGTCCCACCCACTTTCCGCCCTAACTTTCCACCCACTTTCCGCCCTAAGGGAAAGATGATGTTAGATCTGGCCCTAACCTAAACTGAATTGCAGCAGTTTAATGCCATTAATTCCACGATTCTTCTAGTCTGCAGTAATATGGGACAAAAACAAAGCTTAAAAATGAACTCTGAAATTAAAACACACTCTTAAAGTACAAAGATTAATCCGGATTTTCAGTAGGGCATTTTATAGAGCTTTCCTCAGACCATCCTGTCTTAGCAATATGCATGTAGGGTATTGTACATTTGAATCTCAACTAGCGACACAATCTCCCAGAAAATTGATTTACTAGCTTTACATATCCTAGGAAGGGGTAATGTACAGAAACATTTAGAAATGTGCTTTTTCATGTGTATATATCTATTGCTTTCTGATTAGTATGCAGAAAATTGCATGTTTAAATCCATGTGTTAAAATCTGCTAGCACATGGGATTGTACCATGTCTTGGTGTCTCAGAAAATAAATATGCTTTATTCTTATACACTGTAAAAAACCAAAAAACAAAAACCAGACAGCAACAATGGATACAGATGATCGAATGAGAACAAGGTTTTAATGATAAACTCTTAACAGTTTGGGTCAAATGCAATAAGTAGAGGGGGAAAAATAATGAAATGGATCCAAAATAAATTTTCCACAAACAAAAGGGGCAATTTTGTCCATCCCTCTTTCTGCTACAGCCCCCCCCCCATTGTTTTTCATGGTTCCCTATCTCAAAACAGCAGTATTATATGAAGATGCAGTGGGAGAGGAGAGGTACAAGATTTCTGTTCCTATGATAACATTTTTAGCTTAGTTCCAGCCCAATGTGTTAAGTAAAATGATGATCTCATGAATATTTGGAATCTATACAATTATTATATATATAAAATAGTTTAAATTTATTATCACTTTCCTGCTATTTATAACCAGGCCAATTATTTAATTTTATTGATTTAACATCTGACCTTGGTGACAGTTTCTATGTCAGGATAATTTAAGTATTTTAAATGGTGCACCAATATGAAGAACATTCAAAATGTAGACATTGCATGCAGCCCAATCATATGCAGGTTTGAAACTAGTCCCATTCAATTACAAGTTGTCTATAATTTCCATTATTTCGTATTTCTAAAATCCATAACAAATCAACTGTCACTAATATGATGAGATAAAAACTCCCAATATTTAATTTATAAAAATTAAATGTAACTTTAATTAATATTTGAATTAATATTGTATTAATTTGAGTTAATATTGTATTCAGGTTAACCATTCATTTAAATTTCTTCTCTCATCTCTTTCTACACATACACAAAAACACACATACACAAGAAAAAGCAAAGTGTTGCTGTAACTTCAATAGCCTGCACTGTTTATAATTGTCTTTTTCAGTGTTGGTGTTACTACCAGCTATATTCTACTTCCTATAATAATTAAAAGCAGCTCTAGAAATTGAAAATCAATCCAGTTAGAAGACTTTTTCAAGTCCATTTTCATTGTAGACACAGATCTCACTGATGTGTTTAGCTATGGCTAGTAACAAGACTTACAAAATTATAGAAATAGAATTGGCAAAATCCAACCAAATGTAAGATCTTTTTAATGCATTCATTTCCGTGAAACTACGTTAAGCAAAAGGATAATTCTGTCCTTGAAGTCAATGAGATTTCAAATGGATTATTACTAGTGTTCAAGCATGAATATAATATATTATGTAGAACCACAAGCATTATATGATATTGAAGAAAACTGAACAAGACAGAACAAGACAGAGCCATGTGGCAATACTACTGAGTATACTAAGCAATGAGTAATAACTGAATATAAAAATATAACTAAAGCATAATAGAACTAAACAATTATTTTCTATACTGATACTGATTCATATTGATGAATAAACTGGAAAACAGATTAGGAAAATATTCAGCTAGTGATGTAGCATCCAATTTCACATTCAGGTTTTCTAGAGGTTTTTCAACTATTACAGATAGGATTTCTGACTTTCACAGACACAGTAATATTATATCAAAATCCTAAATCTAATCTTGAAACTTTATCAATCTCCAAAGTCAGAGAAAACTGTGGCCTTTTAGCTAACCTAGTGGCCTCTCTCTTTTTTTTTAATTTGGAGTCCTGTCTTCTATTTTTTTTAGTAGGAGTTCTGGAACATGGATAAGTAAATTTATAAATCTTTTAACAATCAACATTGAGAACAATCTTGCTGATCCTGACCCATAAAAATAATTTCTGTCGGGTAATAAAACTGGAATATATATTTGCATAAGGCTATGAATACGAGAATGAAATAAAATATTAGGACAAATATATATAATTTGATCATTGAACTATGTGGAAGGCGTCCATTGAAAATGTACTTTTCAGGTAATATGCAATAAATAAAATTCTACC